>NW_024070209.1:6484886-6536468 GCF_014754425.2 Oryx dammah | reverse complement strand
GCTCACCCCCTTCACCTCTGCACAGGTGCTCTCACCCCCTTCACCTCCACACAGGTGCTCACCCCCCTCACCTCCACACAGGTGCTCACCCCCCCTACCCCCCCCCACAGGTTCTCACCCCCCTCACCTCCACACAGGTGCTCTCACCCCCATCACCTCTGCACAGATGCTCTCACCCCCTTCACTTCCACACAGGTGCTGCAACTGGGAAGTGGTAGCTAAAGAGATTCAGCGCCCCTTTCTTCTCCAAGTGCCCACTCTTCGCTGGAATCTAACTAGCTGCCTGCAAAGTGAGACCGTCTCGGGGGGAAGGGCTGACCCCCTCTCACACCTGTACCCCAGCACCCCACTGACAGCCACACAAAGATGCCGCAGCAATCTTGCTGGATGTCTGGGCGGGAGCGAAGTCTCAGGTGGAGCACTGGAGAAGATGGAGCACCACCATCTCCCTGATCTACGAAACCACAGAAAAGTATGAGGAAAATCGTCTAATGACAGCAAACCCCCCACATCTTGATTTACAAGTGAAAAGACACCCGTGTTGCCACAAGAGCACCTGATCTTCTACAGCAAGGTCACAAAACACAAATGCCTCACTTTATAACTCCAGTCACTACTGCTTCACCAGCACTTGTTTCCTGGAGTTCAGACAATTCCTAAGATTGAAAGGTGGTTCTTTGGAGTCAGTCTAGTCTCTATCTAAGTGCCAACAAGGTGAAAGACTCCATTTTGAGCTAAAAAAAAAAACACACACAAAAAAAAATCTGTATTATTCTAATAGTATTTGAGCCTGCCCTGCCACCACTTTTTTTTTTTTTTAAGCAGAGCATCTTATCTATTGACAGTTTGTATATAGGCATCTCTTTGTCTGGGAGTCAGCTCTTAAAGAACCTAGAGGGCATGAAAACCCCAAAATATTTTAATGGCTTAAGTGAAATGGAGTCTAAATTTTTATTTTTTTTAAAGGGAATGAAAGAAAAAGCTCAGTTGATTCTCCCTTTCACAGACCAAGCCAGTCCACTAAGGTTGAAGAATTCCAGACAGCAAACTGGGAGGAAATGCCAAGGAGATGGTGTCATGCGAGACTCCACATGGAAAAGGGAAATGGGTAAGACCTCTTTCTAGGAGAAAATGCCCACGGAAACCCAAGGATGCAAACTATTCAAACAGAGCAAAGTCTAGCCTGAGCTAATGAGCCTCTGCAGGCCACTGAAAGCTAAACCCAGAACTCTCGAGCATCTGAAGTGAAAATTACAACAACCTTTTCAATGTCCAGTTTCCACGAGATCAATTTGAGCCCAGAGAACGTGTCGCCCGAGGGGTGTGATCATCTCTGACCTCTGCCAGGTTTCCCAGGCGTCTTCCTTCCTCCTTCTGGATCACGTGCGTGCATGCTAAGCCGCTTCCCCTTGGGCTGCAGCCCACCAGGCTCCTCCGTCCATGGGGATTCTCCAGGCAAGAACACTGGAGTGGGCTACTGTGCTGTCCTCCAGGGGATCTTCCCTGCCCAGGGATCAAACCTGCGTCTCTTGTGTCTCCTGCGTTGGGAGGGGGGTCTTTACCATCAGCGCCACCTGAGAAGCCCACTGGCGCACACGTTTCATTCTAAGAGGAGGAGCAATCACAGTGAAGCTGTGGCATCGGGCAGTGTGAAGGTGATCACGGGAGAGTGGCTGGAAAAGCCAAGCCCTGGGAGTACCTACCTGAACTGAAGCATAAAATAAACGCAGAACACGCCAACCCTGACAATGTCCAGGGAGTCCCCAAACCCCTTTTCAAATAAAGTATGTAAGTAAGATGGCTCTTGTTAACAACAATTCTGACACACGGATAGCTCTGATTTATCACCGTCCAAGAATGGAGGGCTCCACGACTAGATTCACCACTAGAAAAACTATTTTCAAAGTTCTGTTTTTCCATGGAGTTTGTTTTAAATGACCTATCACTACCACGTCTGTTTACTGAACAAAAGCCTTTGGACTGTGTTCAAGTCTTGATTTTCACCACGTGCAAGCTACCGATCACTTTTCTACAGATCCGATCTACTTACAATTATTAATTACCAGGAAGGTGTTCTCAAATTTTATGGAAAGAAAGAGAAACAGACACTATATTCAGCATTTTTTTACATCTTGTACAAAGTATTCTGAGGTTCCCAACAGAAGATGAGGTTAAAAAAAAAAAAAAAGTTTGCGGTTTAGTCACTCAGTCATGTCTGACTCTTTTTGCGACCCCATGGACTGCAGCCCTCCAGGCTCCTCTGTCCATGAAATTTCCCAGGCAAGAATACTGGAGTGGGTTGCCATTCCTTCATGATTTATTAAGGTTATATCATTTTATTTTTTTCACTAATGATGCAAAGAGTTTATATCCTCCCATACTGACAGATAAAAACACATACGCTAAGGCCAAAGCTTATATTCGTAAATGGTGCTTACAGACAAATTTCAATCATCACAATGGCAATTTAGTTATTTAATGCAACCACTAATGGAATGTCACCCATAAAATCTAAGCATTTATATCACAAAACCAGAGTTATATTCAGTGGACATGCATTAATAATCTATACAATTTAACCTTATACCAGAAAAGGAAATGAATACAAAGTCTCCTTTGCTATTTATTTGGTGGCTTTCAAATTTTCTGACACATATTACCAAAAAAAAAAAAAAAAAACCTGTATAAAACAGATTTTAAACATTATCAATAAAATCGTAAATTAAAAAAAAGCCTTTAAGTTTTCATTTTGGGGTGAAGATTATCATTATTTCAAAAAGTACCTGTCAAACTGTAATTATTCCAATGACTTTCTGTATACAACATCAACGTATAAAGCAAAGTCCTAAGGCTCTTTATGCACTAAGTTTTCCACGTGAAAGAAGTTTCCCTCTGTTTTATATCCGGTACAAAATATTCTGAGGTTACCAACAGAAGATGATCTAAAAAGATAAAATCTGTTGTTGTTTAGTCATGTGTCCTTTAAAAAGTCCAACAAACCCATCACACTCTGCACAAAGTTAAAAAAAAGAAGAATAAATAGCAACAGCACTCAGGACCTTCCCCCCAAACAACCCAGCGAGTAAATATTGACATGAACAGTTTCCAGAACACAGCAGGATAGCCTGCAAGTGAGGGAAGCCGGGCAGTGGTCAGACACACTTGTGACAGAGGAGGGGCCCCAGCAGACACAGCTCGGACCTCAGTCCATCACCACCCGCCTCTTTACCCCAGACTTTCAACACCGTTGCAACAGTCTCTCTCAGCCGCTAGGAGGCAGGTGCTGGTGCTGCCAGCAGCAAAACAACAAGAGTTTAGATGAGCAGGCATCCACGATTCCCTCTTAGCTTTAAGGAGCCTTGTGTTAAGGCTTATGCTGAAATCGAAGCAGCACTGGGATCTTGAGTTCATCACATCAAGGTGTGTTCACGGCCCTTCTGACACACAGCTGACTCAGAAACAGGGGGAAGTGATGCACACAACTCTGCCTTTAACTGAAAACGACCAGACCTTTCTACTCAAAATTATCCACTGTAGTGCGCTTACTTGAAAGAAACCTCATCAACACAATGGAACAGCCTCTCCTAACACCATCTCAACCAGAAACACGACTGAACAGTCTCTCAGAGAGGAGCAGAGCCCAGGAAACTTCTCTCATGTGCCCAGAAAGCCTGGGTACAAAGCCCAGCTCAGCCCATCCCAGCCACGCTCACTGTGCGCGGGTCCATCAGTGAAGTCGAGAGGCCCTCAGCAACCTGAGCCCATGGAGCATGGAGCCAGCAGCACAGCAGGGACACACCCAGGCCCCCCAGGCCATCAACCAAGAAGGGGCCCAGGCTGTGTCTACAGCTCAAGCACGGAAGTGTGCGCACGGAGAAATATATCCCCTCCAACAGGAAATGCTGAGTTGTATAATTCCATAGTCATGTACAAATGTGAGAGTTGGACCATTAAGAAGGCTGAGCACTGAAGAATTGATGCTCTCAAACTATGGTGCTGGAGAAGACTCCTGAGAGTCCCTTGGACTGCAGAGATCAAACCAGTCAATCCTAAAGGAACTCAATCCTGAAGATTCACTGGAAGGACTGATGTTGAAGCTGAAACTCCAATACTTTGGCCACCTGATGCAAAGAGCTGACTCACTGGGAAAGACCCTGATGCTGGGAAAGATTGAAGGGCAGGAGGAGAAGAGGGCAGCAGAGGATGAGATAGTTGGATGGCATCCCGGCTCAACTGATATGAGTTTAAGCAAATTCTGGGAGACAGTGAAGGACAGGGAAGCCTGGCGTGTTGCAGTCCGTGGGGTCGCACTGAACAACAAATTTTAATCCCTCTTTCCTACTAAAGAAGAGGCCTCAGTAAGAGTGTGCTACAAACAGATCCTTCTCGGAGGTTAATGGCAAGGCTCAGAGGTTAACCGGCTGATTTAACATACACAATTAAGTTTTAAGTCCTTTCATGACACATTTAATTGTTCTCATGATAATTTTAAAGAATCCCCCTCAAAAATTTGCAAACAGGTCCATAACAGGATCTGAATTAGAAATGAACGCTTTACTTCTTAGTTAGAAGAAAGCACACTAAAACTGTTGAAAAAGAAAAGCAGAAGGGTGATGGGGAAATGCCCTAGGTTGAAATTTCTGGTTCTGGAGCAAAAGACTTTGCAAACCTACAGCTCAGATTAACAGATCAGAAGGGCCAAGAGAAAAAAGTCACCTGCAATGTGAGGCTAGAAGAGAAGGGGGCGACAGAGGATGAGATGGCTGGACGGCACCAACTCAATGGACCGTGAGTTTGAGCAAACTGCAGGAAATAGTGAAAGACAGGGGAGCCTGGCGTGCTGCAGTCCATGGGGTCACAAAGAGTCGGACACGACTCAGTCACTGAACAACAACAAAATGTGAGCATCGTGCTATGAATAAAGCTGCCCAGACAGGCACAAAGCTAGGGGGCAGTCACTACAGACAGATGTGCACGTCGCCCAGGGAAAGAGCAGGCAGACAGCAAGCCACCCCGTCCAGCAGTCCCTGGAGCCCAAACCAAGGCCCCGACAGGCTGGCCCCTTCCAAGAGGAAGACCACTCCCCAGGACTCTGCACCACTGAAGCATCTTTCCCACTAACAGGCGCCTGTGTTTAACAAGGAGACATAAAAAGGCAGATGAGGAGGAGCCAGGGGAGAAAGGATTCATGCAGAACAATCTGCAAAAAATTGCAGTTTGCAGACACAGGGATGAGGCGCAAAGGGTCGTGCTCTGGAGTTTCTGTTCCCTGGACCGCGCTCCCGGGTGAGGACGGTGGCCGGGTGGGGGCTGGGAGTAACAACAAGCATGAAAGGAGCAGAGGCCAGGCCGGCCTCCCCACTCCGGACCTCTGAGGACTATTTATTCCCAGCGCCGGTCATGAGAACTCAGTCTGCATGACACACAAAGGGCCTTTACTAGGAAGTCCACAAGGGAACCTTTAAGGATGCTAGCTTAGAATTGAGCATTTTTCACTCTGCTCTTAAAAAAACAGGCATCAACACAGCAAATTAAATTTTAAAAAAGCATTTGACAAAACTTCCTCATTAGTGATTAGTGTTATTTGTTGTTGTTCAGCCACTAAGTCGTGTCCGATTCTTTGTAACCCCAGACTGCAGCTCGCCAGGCTCCCCTACCCTCCACTATCTCCCAGAGTTGCTGAAACTCATGTCCAATGAGTCAGTGATGCTATCTAATCATCTCATCCTCTGCCACCCCTTTCTCCTCTTGCCTTCAATCTTTCCCAGCATTGAGGTTTCTTCCATTGAGTTGACTCTCTGCATCAGGTGGCCAAAGTAATGTTTACTCACGAGTGAGTCCCAAATCTAGCCAGTAAGGTCCACGCTGCACTGGGTTTTCTGAGCAAACACCGTATTCCTAAGGGTGCGGCCACTCAGTGGCATGAATGTCTCATCTAAGCAGGTTCACTGGACAAAGGACAGTCACCTTAAACTCCTGGAGCAAGGCATCAATCAGTGAAGACAATGCACGTGGCAGGCAAGCCACCGGGTTTCTGTGGCCATGATAAACACTGTCCTGTAACTGGCCCACCCCAACCGTGTTCACAACCCCCTCCATTCCTGCACAAATCGTCATCAACAAAAGTCAGCTGGTGAGGACTGAGGGGACGTTGTTCCCTTTAGAACCAGCCAACAGGCCACCACACATTCCATGGCTTTGTTGAATCCACTCTGCTTAGTGGAAACAGATCAACAATGCTTTTCCCAACTGAGAGCCTCCAGTATACCGTGACCAGGACAGAATCAGGTGGCTCTAGACCTGCCTGCCAGTGCAGGAGATGTAAGAGACGTGGGTTCGATCCCTGGGTGGGGCAGATCTCCTGGAGAAGGAAATGGACACTCCAGTATTCTTGTCTGGAGAATTCCATGGACAGAGCAACCTGGTGGGTTACAGTCCATGGGTTCGCAAAGAGTGGGACATGACTGAAGTGATGGAGCACGAACGACGCGCAGCCAGGGCCTGAAGCTGAGAGATGACCTGCGGGTTCTCTCCACCCTTGAGAGCAAGCCCACATCTACTCAAACAGAAGATGCAGACAGCATCGGATGCTCACCCAACACCGGGAAAACAAAAGCAATGAACTAACTGAACCTTTCCCATTAACAGAAAAAAATTCAGAGGGCCACACACACCTGGCTGGTCAACTGCCCCTCCTCTTCACTTCACCAGAAACGGGAACCAACAATAAAGCTCCACCCCCACAAGACACTGTTGCCTCAACCTTCTGTGGTTTAAAGAGTTAAATCATCTTGGTGCGAATGGCCCTTAACTCTTTAAACCACATTTAATCAGTTATGCACCTGTCTTAAAAAGATGCATAACTGATTAGATCCATAGCAATCACCCAAATCCCTTAGTTTGTTGGCAATTTCTATTATGAGTATTGCTGCAAATAAATGGACTGCCTTCTAGACTGGACCTTGGAAATGTTTTCACTGGATATCTTACAGTCACACGTTTGGGTTAAACAAACCTCAAGTGGATCCTTGCAGACAAAACTGTCTGGAAGGAATAACACATAGAAATGCTAAAAGTGGGGACTCCCTGGTAGCCCAGCGGTTAAGAATCCACCTTCCATTGCATGGGGCATGGGTCTGATCCCTGGTCAGGGAACTAAGATCTACATGCCACACAGCACAGCCAAGAAAAAATAAGAAAAATGAAATAGAAGTCTAAAATAAAATGCTCGAAGTGGTCTATCTACTTGTTAAAACCCACACCCCTGCTGCATAATAAACCCCAGGATGTCAGTGACTTGACATCTCAGGATCCAGAACCTCCATAAAGAAGATGGATACGGACCCTGCTTCACCAAGTCCTCGGGGAATGTGTTTCCACGGCCTCCTGTGACCAGCACAGTGAGAATGCTTCTGTGCAAAATGCCAAAGGCACATTTCAAAAACTCTTATTTCCAACAAAGACTTGCTTTGAAAGAGCCTGGGGGTGTTGGCGGGAGTGTGCGCTGAAGAGACTGTTTTCATCAGAGGCTGATTTGGGAAAGCGGGTGAGTTTAACAAGGAAATCAGAGCTCTGCCACTGACCAGCTCTACAGAAGCTCAGGCAAACTGAAAAAGCATCTCAAAGCCTCAGTTTCATCATCTACATAAAAAATGGAAATAATAAGAGTGCTCAGCTCCTGGCATTAACTGGAGGGACTGGATGAAATAGCGTGTACAAGGAAGTTCCACTGCTGCAGCTAAGTGACTCCTGGCAGGCACAAGACATGCAGCAAATGCGGGCCACTGTCACCATTTACTCTGCAGCAGGCACAGGGCTGGCAGTGTCCTGCAACACCAGGGGCAAAGCTGCTGCTGTACCCAGAGCAGGAGCCTGCCACCCACAGAAAGAGTTCTGGAACTGACATGGTTTCACGGTCGGATGCAGGGCAGTGACGACCATACAAAACTCTCAGTACAGTTTAGGGGATGAACTTGCATTCCAACTCTGAACCTTCAAGTCCACGACCACAGACAGCTAACTGATTAACCTTGCTGAAAGCCTCCCGTCTTCTCTCGGGCTACATGGGGACCCAGATCACAAGACGCGAGCGAATCCCCACTGGCGACAGCACCAGCGCAGCACCTGGCTCGGTACACGGGGCATCGCTTTCTTTCCTTCCTCCTCCTCCCTGGAACTTCCTAATGCCAGTGCCTCTGGCACAAGGCGTGAGCTTGTCAACCCTGATAATCAGAACCTGGGCAGGGTGTTCTACGAAGAAGAAAGGGACCTGAGAGAAATGCAGGCTGGTGTAGGGCGTGGCACTCTGCCCTGAGCCAAGAATGAAACAGCACACAGTTGGACAAACGAGATAAATGAGAGGAGTCTGTCAGCCTGTCAGATAAGAACAGGAAGCTCTGAGAAGCTAACTGTTCAATAAAAGCCTGGCTGGGGTACTGTGAACACAGCCTGAGAACTTTAAACCTGTGTGGTCATGTGGTTCTTCCGGGGCTGTTTGTTTTATTACTACTGACAGTCAACTTATCTTTCACTCACAGACCAGGCTCAGTACCTCGGGGTGACGGCATGTCATAAAACTTTAAAGTCCAAGGGAAAATTAATTTGAACCCACTTTACAACCCTGAGGTATGAGATGATTGGATGGCATCACCAACTCAATGGACATGAATTTGAGCAAACTCCAGGAGATGGTGAAGGACAGGGAAGCCTGGCGTGCTGCAGGCCATGGGGTTGCAAAGAGTCAGACACAACTGAGCAACTGAATAACCACCCTGGAAGGGAGGGAGGTTCAGAAGAAAAGATAACAGAGAACACAGAGAGAACCAAACCCCACAGAGCCTGGGAAGTGCTGTTTTCCGGGAGGACAGTCGCAGGCTGGCTTGCCAGACCCTGGGTCACCTGTCCTGGGAGGAGATGGTAAGCCACCAGCCCGGTGAGGACAGCTGACGTCTGCCTTCCATCGGCTCCTCCAGGACCACACAGAGGTGGGGTCTGGTGTGTGTGGAAAGTGTGTAAGTGGGCGTGATACTCACTTCTGAGGGGCTCAAGGTTCAACAGCCAGTGACGAAAAGCAGCTTGAAGGTACCTGTTGAATCAGTTCCATATAGGTATCCCAACCACCCTTACCCCCTCCACCGTTCACCCCCTTATTGCCCAAATTCACCCTCTTATTGCCCAAATTGCACTCAAGTCCCTCCAACCCCACTCTGGGAAAGCTGGGTAAGAAAGCCGCTCAGCTGTGCCCGACTCTTTGTGACCCCACCGGGCTGCAGCCCACCAGGCCCCTCTGCTCATGGGCTTCTCCAGGCAAGAATACTGGAATGGACTGCCACGTCCTTCCTTCAGGGGATCTCCTCGGCCCAAGGATGGAGCCTGAGTCTCTTGCATTGCAGGTGGACTCTTTACCCTCTGAGTCACCAGGGAACCCCCATGTAAGAAAGAAGATTTTTTAAAAAGAAAGAAAAAAGACTCTGGGAAAAAAGAGATGCCTCCTCCTCTGTGCCCGTCTCTCCCTCGCTGTCCAAGTAAGGACCTGAGAGGGAAGGACCAGTGCTCTGACATCCCTCGTGGAAGCACCAGGCCAGGGAGCTGGTCCCCAGGGAGGACGGTGCCTCCAGAGAAGTCCCGACCACAGGCCACTCAAGCCTGACAAACGGTATCCGCCCCCAGCCCAGCCAAACCATGGGTTGTTCCCAGAAATGTGCTTTGAGCCTGTGCTATTTAAAGACCTAAAATCAGTCCCACAGACACACCCCAGACACGGCGCTGCTGACCCCTCGAGGCCCAGAGCGGGCCAGGCGTGGCTGGGCTTTGGGGCAATGAAGAGAATGCCCAGACCCCCATTAAGGCACCCGGACACCGAAGGCGCTGCTCACAAAGGTCCTCCTCCTGAGAGGCCACAGGGCAAGCGCCTCATCTTCACTGCACCCGGTACAGAAACGTCAGTGGTAGCTGCCTACCCCTCAACTCCGCAGGCAAGCCCTGGCCTGCAGACGCCTAGCCCGGCCCTGTCTTGCTGTGGGGCCTGCCCACAGGCCACAACACAGTCCATGGCTCCCACCATGGCCTGCAGACCTGGCCCTTTCTCCCGGGAGGGTGTAGAGGTTGCACCTCTTTCACTGCAAAGCACTGCACCACAAGCACCTTCAGTCTGATGACCTGCAGATAATTCTCGCTGGGTAGAACTCTCTTTGAAGCTGCGAATGTTTTTCTCCAACCAGTGGGTCAAGCCGCAAATCAAAAAGCAAGAAAAAAAACCAAAGAAAACACAGCCTCCATCAGCTACAAACTAGCAGGCCTGCCTCTCAGGAAAAGAGGAAATCTTCCAAAGTGACCTGGGTAGAAGTGACAGGGTGACCAGGGCAACAGCCCCACCAACACCTCTGCTGTGGGCAGCTGACATGGAACTTCAGACACACGCAAACCTGGGCACCCAACCAGGATCGTACACGTCCTAAGAGAACCGATGCCCCTCACATCCATCCTCAGCATCTCATCCACCTGCAACCGCCTGTGGTCAGGCCCCTCCCACACCAAGGACGAGTCACCTGTCTTCTCACACACGCCAGTCCCGGGGACAGTTCCAAAACCTCTGAGCAGCCCTTCACACCCACACAGCATCACTGACTGTTTCCCACCACCTGCTCCCTTTGTCCCCTGAGATCTGAACACCTGGAAAGGCCGTGCCTCACACAGCAGGGTCCCTCTAAGTTTCTGCTGATTGGCCACAGGGACGTCAGGAACTGGCCCATCGAGTCTCTCATCTGAGCCCTGCTCTGCAGACTGGCTAAACCACGTTGTCTCTTGGTCCCCAGGCAAGAATGGGATACAGCCCGGGAACACGGACAGCCAGTCTCCTGACCAAGTATTCTGTCTCCCAGTTTATTTACAAAAACAAACGGGGAGCATGCCTACAAAGCTGGGATTCTTCCTAATATATTCTACTGCAATTCTTCAGTTTCTGAAATTTGCTTTCTCCTTTCCTATTTCTGTGATCTTTGTGCTCCGTCATCGAATAAGAATGTGACTGTGGGTTCCTGTTGAAGACGGAGGGCTCACTTGCTGGCTCAGTCCTAAAGAATCCATCTGCAGTGCAGGAAATGCGGGTTCAATCCTTGGGTCAGGAAGGTCCCCTGCAGAAGGAAATGGCAACTCACTCCAGTATTCTTGCCTGGGCAACCTCATGGACAGAGGAGCCATGTGGGCTACAGTCTATGGGGTCATGAAAGAGTCGGACACAACTAAACACACACACACAACTGACTTCCCTGCAGGAAAGCCGTGACTGAAGCCCTGCTATGCTTCCCAATGCAACAGCAGGGCAGCGAGACAGGCACAGAGACATGATGGGAGGCCACTGGACCCCAGAAGCAGGTGCTGGGCAGCCCACGGGGCCGCGGGCAGGTGGAGGGCCCCGGGTATGGGACTTGGGAGAGGAAGAGGCCTGGGCACTGGCAGTGTGTCCCCTCCTCTTCCTGAAGCTGCCCTGCGGACCCTGGACAGATCCCCTCACGACTTGCTCCTAAAAGCGGTCTCCCAACTGCAGCCCAAGTCCAGCATCAAGAAATGGTAAACACAGGAACTTCCCTGATGGCCCACTGGCCAAGTTTCCATGCTCCAGTCCAGGCGGCCCAGGTTCGATCCTTGCTCAGGGAACTACATCCCACGTGCCACAACTAAAGATCCCAAGTACCACAACTAAGACCCGAGCACAGCCTAAATAAATAATTTCTTAAGCGTCAAACATAAAGGAAGTGGACCTAGCAAGGGTCTTCCATAAATTTCTCATCTGACAGTAAATAACTAATTTCAATCCCAAAGTCGAACAGCAGCAACTGGTTTTTTTTATTACATTTGTGTGCTCTCACAAGGGAAATACCTGAGCATGTGTTACTCCCATGCACGCACAGGTGCACACACAGGCGCATTCCTGTGACTACAAGCTATTTAAGGCGGTTGTACAAACATGGGAACCGACTCTGCCCAGTTTTGAACGACTTCACTTAGTGGACTCCAGACTCTTATTCGGAAGTCAAACAGCAGGATCCATTATTTACACGTTATTTACATGCAATACCACCAACTTTCTCTAGAAACCCCCTAGAACACTAAGATGCTCTGCTTTCCACTCAAGACTCAGGCTGTAGCTGCTCCTCTGAACTAGATGATCTAGAAAACATATAATACATACAACATTTTGCTGTTGTTCAGTTGTGTCCAACTCTCTAAGACCCCATGGACAGCCCCAGGCCAGGCTTCCCTGCCCTTCACTACCTCCTGGAGTTTGCTCAAACTCATGCCCATTGAGTCGGTGATGCCATCCAACCATCTCATCCTCTGAAGTCCCCTTCTCCTCCCGCACTCAATCTTTCCCAGCATCAGGGTCTTTTCCAGTGAGTTGGCTTTTTGCATCAGGTGGCCAGAGTACTGGAGCTTTAGCTTTAGCATCAGTTCTTCCAATGAATATTCAGGGTTGATTTCCTTTAGGATGGACTGGTTGGATCTCCTTGCAGTCCAAGGGACTTTCAAGAGTCTTCTCCAGCATCACAGTTCAAAAGCATCAATTCTTTGGTGCTGAGGCTTCTTTATGGTCCAGCTCTCATATCCACACATGACTACTGGAAAAACCATCGCTTTGATTATACAGACCTTGGTCAGCAAAGTGATGTCTCTGCTTTTTAATTCGCTATCTAGGTTTGTCATAGCTTTTCCCAATGTACTAAAAAGATATCAAAAGTCCCTCCTCTTCCCCAAAGACACTAACTTCACTCCAAGCTTGAACAGAGCTACGATGTCTCTCGAGGTTCCAGGTGCTTGTAAAGCATCTCCCAATAGCACCACAGGACCACGGGCTGCCAGGCAAGTGAGACTCTCCTTGGTGTTTCCAGTCATTTCCAAAGGCTGCTGCAAACACTGACCAAGCCCACATTACGCTCCAAACGTGGCACATCCAGGAATGAAATGACATTCAGGGGTGTTTTGTTTGTTGGTTAGTTTGTTCACTTCCTCAGTCAACTTTTCTAGTTCTTCAGCAAGGCTTAGAAGGGGGTAAAAAAAATCAAAGGAAGACAGATGAGGCTGCTGGAAGATTCAGAATCCAAGATTCTGTCCCAACTGAGCTGTTTGTCTGTGGTCCCCACTCTGCAGACTGTCTCTAATTAGAAGGTGGGAAACTGTTCCTTTAAATAAGTCTTTAATCAGGCCACGCTTGAAATGCCTCCTTGTGCCACGGGCACCTAACCCCTCACTCTCCCTTCTCAAACCCAGCAGAAGCAGACACTGATTCTGACCGAGAGTGTGTGTGTGAAAGCGGCCCCTGGACGAGTCTTCAGATTTCTCTCCTGGGTTCATCCGAAACTCTTTTTCGGATGCCAACACCAAAATGTGCTGGTGGGAAAGGGTGGGACATAGGACATAATGTTTACATACAAAGGGAGCTGCTGCTAACAAAAAGCCCTCTGAGTAAAACCTGGGTTCTTCAATGCTTTAGCAACAATACATCCCATGCTAGAAGTCTCAAGTGTCTGATAAACAATTGGAGAAAGAAAAAAATTAAAAACAAGATAAAGTTGCTAGTCGCTTGGTCGTGTCCGACTCTTTGCGACCCCATGAACTACAGCCCACCAGGCTCCTCTATTCATGGGATTTCTTAGGCAGGTTACCATTTCCTTCTCCAGGGGATCTTCCTAACCCAGGGATCAAACCCAGGTCTCCCGCACTGGCGGGTGGATTCTTTACCACTGAGGCACCAGGGAAGCCCTCATTTTAATAGTTTAAATTTCCCTAAATAAATATTTATAGTTAAAAGGCATAGTCTAAAATGTAGAAGATTCCTAAAACAGCATTTTTACAGTAAGCTCTCATCTTGCAGTAAGGAAAGTTACCCCATCAAATTAAATCCCAGGATAGGATGTACTAACCAGCTCTTTATCCATGAGAAGCAGTCAATTCTCCTGAATATAATATACATTATGGCGGCAGACTGACAAAAGTGAAAGTGTGTTTGACACTTGGTTGTGTCTGACTCTTTGCCACCCCATGGACTGCAGCCCACCAGGCTCCTCCGCCCCTGGGCTTCTCCAGGCAAGAGCACTGGAGTGGGGTGCCATTCCCTTCTCCAGGGGATCTTCTTGACCCAGGGATCCAACCCAGGTCTCCTGCATTGCAGGCAGATTCTTTACCAGTGAGCCACCGGGGAAGTCCCAGATCAACAAATCAAGCCACAAACAAAGCCATTTCTGAAACTCAGAAAAGATGAAACGAGTTTCTTACAAGTGCTGTGAAACAGTGAACCCCGTATTCATCCACCGTACCAACAATAAAAATATCAGTATACAATTTTATTCAATGAGAAGACGAAAACAAAGGATACATGAAAACTGGATTTCAAGCAATCTGGCCTGAATGTAGATGCCAGGCAGTAGAAACAGCAGGGAAAGCAGCTGGGGGCGGGGGCATCGCAATAAGAATCTGAGGGATACGCCCACTTAGGAGGGGAAAAAAGCAGGCAACACAAGTGGGCGGAGGGCACGCTCACACCCCAGGGCTCTGCCTGCCAAGTTAGTGGTTCCAGAAATCAACCTAGTTCACAACCAGAAGGACTGTTCTAACCACTCTCACACACAAGTGCTCAGGTCTACACACACCCTGCCCTGATATTTGGAATGCACTTCAGACCACAGCTTCAAAAAACCCCCTGTGAGTGAGTGGCTGAGTGAGCAAGTGCGCGTGTGTGGCACTCCAAGTTTAGACACATCAGAGAGTTACGTACACAGTGGTAACTACGTAACTCGGCAGATACTCAGGATTCACAGTCAGCTGTGGATTCTCTTTGCTGTTGTTCAGTCACTCAGTGGCATCTTTGCGAACCCAAGGACTGCAGGATGCCAGTCTTCCCTGTCCTTCACCATCTCCTGGAGTTTACTCAAACTCATGTTCACTGAGTCTATGATGCCATCCAACCATCTCATCCTCCGTCGCCCCATTACTTTTCTTTTTACCTGGAATGAATGAGCACTGTGTGAGAACAAGACACCCTCACTCTGCTCACCAGCACTGTTATGCAGGAGGGAGGAGGGAAGCAATATTCCTGGGAAGGAGAGGGTGTACTTTCGCTTTTTTCTATCACTGGCTACTCCCCTGACTCAACCTATTTTATAACGTGAAACCTTACTACAAGAGATAACTTGGTGACACGTAATCTGAAACCACATATCTATACAGGCTGCATTTGCTACATTTCATATTCAAAGAAGACGCAAATAAACCGAAGGAACACACCCTCAAGTATTTTTTTCCACTAATCAAGTCCCAACTTGGTCTCACCCTATTTCAATCTGCTATACTAGCTCCTCATTTGATGAACGACTATTTAAAAAGTAGTGTTACACTAGCAACAGAGTGAAATTAAAACTTTTCTAGAGAACCTAGAACTCTTCTCACCAAAAAAGTTACTAAATAAACTTCTGCCGATCTCTGAAAAACTGACAACTCAGAATAACTCATTTCCTGCCTTTTTCAAATAACTGAGGTTTCAGGGGTTCAGAATCACATGCTCACTACCCTGCAGTTTCAAGACACCCAACTTTGCTCTTGGATGGCATTACTGACTCAATGGACATGAATCTGAGCAAACTCCAGGAGAGAGTGGAAGACAGGGAAGCCTGGCGTGCTGCAGTCCATGGGGTGGCAAAGAGCTGGACACGACTCAGCAACTGAAAAACAGCAGCAACTTTGCTCTTAGAAGCAATGAGATCAGCAAAGAGTGGATGATCAGAAAATGCCACCTGCACCCACTCTAGGGTGACATCAGAGCCACCAGGGCCACGCTCGGCTGTGAGGTGCATGGGGGCGCAGGGCAAAGGCCACGGGCCAGCTCAGACCTCTTCACCTCCTCACAGAAAGCTCAGGAACATCCGAATCCGTGCTGATGGGGAAAATATCCACCCCTCCCTGTATAAAACGAAAGAGTCAAAACTGCAAAGCTTACACTAGAACAGCGTTAAGAGTCCACGAGCGTCCTTGACTCTCAGACCCTTCATTTTTTCCTTAAACGCTTTACAGCCTCCGTTGAGAGCAGTAACCTCCACTGGCCTCAGTCTTCTCATCTGCTCTATAGGACTAACAGCTAAAAGGGTATTCTCGGGGCAAAACCCTCAGCATAGCGTTTGGCTCACAAACACTCACATGCTGCAATCACCGCTATTATTATCAGCCACAGGAAAGGAAAGCAGGGCTGAGGGCAGAACTGTTTCCACTTCCACAAGACAACAAGATTTTCTCAACAGACACGTTTCCTTCTCCTTCCTCTAAAAATAAGGCTCTTTTCAAAGCAAATAAGGGACAGGGCTTTGCTGATGCTGACAGTGCAAAGTGAGAAAACTAATCTCTATCTGCAAATATTTATTTTCCCATTTGAGGTCGACACTCCCTCCCATCTTTGCAGGGAGCTGGAAAAGAGAGTCTACCGCAGGCATCGGGGTCAAAGAGCACCCTTCAAGTCCTGGAGACTTCCTTCACTGGCCAGAGATGGCGAATGACCTTAACCATGTGGGGCTCCAATTTAGATAAGACACTGGAGGCTCCGGACAATAAAGTAGGCTTTCAACTGAAGGGCCAAGGGACGATACATCAAGGTGATGATATAGATCACTGGAAGCCAAAGACGTGAGAGGCACCGTGTTGAAGGCTCCGCAGTCAGGCTGGTGGGTGTCCTGGGGTCCCCAGAGAACACAGGATAGGCCAGAGGCCCAGGCATGCGGAGGGAGAAGGACTTTGCCAACAGAGGTTCACGGGGCCTCTTCACTTACAGGTTAGGAGGCAGAAACCACCTCTGATAGGGCCCAGCCTTGTTCCCCAACACGTCCACAGCTGACCCCTCAAATAAACCTGGAAGCGATCAGCAATTCTTAACTGTCCGCGTGAATTCTGAATTCATTTCTGGAGTTTAAATAACTTACAGACAAATTCTCCTACCTGGCCATGTTGTAAAGGAAACAAGTTTTCAGAGTCAGGTTTATTTTTTTAACCTTGAGTCCACAGAGTTTATGAAAGGTAAATCTATATAATAAACCCAAATTCAATAAGGCACCGAGTGTTCAGACTGAGAAAGCAGCAGGCACCCTCCAGGGAACTTAAAATCACAACTCAGAACCAGAGGCACAGCGCACCCACTGTTACAGGAGGGTGTGCGCGCTTTGTCATTAAGTCCAGTCCTTACAACCCCGTGGACTGGAGCCCACCAGGCTCCTCTGTCCGTGGGATCTCCCAGGCAAGAGTACTGCAGTGGGTTGCCATTTCCTCCTCTAGGGGATCTTCCTAACCCAGGGATCAAACCCATTATCTCCTGTGTCTCCTGCATCAGCAGGTGGATTCTTTACCCACTGAGCTGTACCCTCTGCTTTATTAAACTGTACTGAATTATTACAAAAGTAAAGCGCAAAAAAGCAAAAACAACCCTTTAAAATCAAATGCTATTTCAGGGGAAGAAACATTAGGACTCCTATCCGTGAAGAAGGTAATGTTTTCACTTCTATACTATATGAACTGTCTCCACACGTGTGTTTTCTCTGGGGTCACCCATGCTGTCCACTGAAGAGACAGAGGCAGCGCGTTCTTGAGAGAGAAGCAGCTCCCAGAGCCAAGGGGAAGCACTGGGGCTGGAGCTCACGGCAGCGGGACCCAGGGCCACACGGAAATTGATGCACCTCGCTGGAGGCCCACCATCCTGACCTCATGTGTCTGCTTAATTACAGAACAGCAGCTCTGTGCATGGAAGGAATCACCATGCTGACCACCAGCTGATTTGAGAGTCACTGCAATGGGCCACTACCTGCCAACTTTTGGGCTTCCAGGGTGGCGCTAGTGGTAAAGAACTCGTCTGCAATGCAAGAGACATAAGAGACATGGGTTCAATCCCTAGGTCAGGAAGATCCCCTGGAGGAGGGCATGGCAACCCACTCCAGTATTTTTGCCTGGGAAATCCCATTGACAGAGGAGCCTGGCAGGCTATAGTCCACGAGGTCACATGACTCAGACAGGAGTCAGTCCATGAATCGGACGTGACTGAACTGACTTAGCACGCATGCACACGGAGTCACTAGGGGAAGCCTGTCCAGGGGCCATGAGTGCGGCCTCCTGTCCTGCCTCCTCCGGGGCCAGGTACCATCACAGAATCTGCGCACCTGGGCTAAGGCCACAGGAAAAGCACAGTCAGGCAGATGTCCTACCAGCCAAGACGGCCAGCAGCCAGCAGACAACACACACACACACCCCATCTCAACCCCACCTTGTCTACACTAACAAAGACCCCCCTCCTTGGCTGCTCTGAGCTTCTTCTCAACTAGGCCTGTGGAGCCTGAACAAACACTAGCATCACGTCTAACAGCTCAAGGACACATCCTGAGGAAGACCCTGTCCCCCCCCCCAACTGAAAAGCACCTGCCTGAGAAAACTCCAGCTGCAAAGAGAACTGACTATTCAGCCAAGGCCTGGAGAGTGGGCCTGTCCTGGGCTCCGAGGGAGGGTGGGAGCCGAGTTCAGAAAGCACTGGTCAGGAGCTCCATGGACCCACCCCCACCTGCTGGACTTCAGAGAGGGCCCACTCACCCCTTCCTGACCCCTCATTCTCTTTAAATTAACTTCTTTATTTTGGCTGTGCTGGGCCTTTATTGCTAGATGTGCGCTTCTTCTAGTTGTGGCAAGCAAGGGCTACTCTCTAGTTGTGATGCATGGGATCATCCCAGACCAGAGATCGAACCCATGTCCTCTGCACCGGCTGGTAGATTCTTAACCACTGAACCACCAGAGAAGTCCTCATTCTCCTTTTAAAATGCCCGGTCACTTCTGTAAAAACTGAGGTCCCGTTCATGCTGGACTCTTTTCCTTGTAGTCACACCCGTTATTAGAGATCAAAGTCTGTTCTGACCACTTCAGCGTCTGGCTCCATTCACCCCTGACGATCCTCACCACCTCACACAACAGGTATGATTGTGACGAACCCTGATTCACAGCTGAAAGATGAGCCCTGGAGTTCAGTCTCTTTCCCAAGGTCACTGCCCATCTGGTGGCAGTCCAGGTGGTCACCTTTCCTCCCCACCAGTCCTCTAACCTACATCAGCCCAAGGACAGGACAACCGGGGAAGCAGGGGCTGAGACAGCAAAGGAAGGTGGTTAGACATTGCACAGGACAGCAGGCGCCGGATCAGGTCCCCAGGGCACGCCAACATCAGGGAAGGAGGGTACAGGGAGAAGACAGAGTCGAGACGTCTAAAAAAAAAAAAAAAATCACTGAACCGGAAAAACCTTCTGCTGATCATTATCCTGTTTCTTTCACTCTACGAATCTCAAAGCACTAAATCGTCTCCCAGAGGCAACTACTATCAATTCTGTTCAACTGAAACTGACTTTAATTGCCCTATATAAAAAAAGGCATCCTGCTGCCTTTTTGTCAATCAGCGTGTAAGTTACTGCTCTGCCTGTTCTGACCAAAGGCACTTCTTGCTCAGGATGCCGGGTCAAGGATGTCTTTATCCCTCTGGCTGGCCTGTGCTTGCGAGAAGCCCAAGTGAATTCCTGGTCAGAAGGTGATGTTCTAATTCCTGTGATTTGGTGGATTAAGAGAGGACCCAGGTTTATGCCACTATTCCTTGGTGTTAGTCTTTATCTGGGGGTATATCTTAGCGACTTCAGAAAAGAAGCAGAAAAAATGAGCAGAGCAGGCAGGGCCATTGCTGACTTGTCAGTGAATGGATCTTCCCTAGCGATGAGTGGGCATGTGGTCCAGGGGAGCCCTGAGTCCACCCCAGTCCAGGTCAGCTCACCCCACCACCCACGAGCTGTGTGACGCCGGCACAGTGGCGCACGGGATCAACAAATACTCGTCTGTGGCATTCCTTTCCCATTTCCATTCGTTACTGGTCAACTCTGGAAAAGCGCAGAAAAGGTTCCAGGACACTAATCTAAATGAAGGAGCAAGTCATGCGGCAGCCTGGATGGGAGGGCGTTTGGGGAGAACAGATACATGCATACGTACGGCTGAGTCCCTTAGCTGCGCACCTGAAACCGTCTCAATACTGTTAATGGGCTACATACCCCAGTACAAAATAAACAGTTACAAAAGAAAAACAAAAAAAAAAAAGATAAATGAAGGAGCAACAAGAGAGGAGGCATAAGTGAGGCCTGAATGGTCGTGAGTAAGGAGAAAAGACAGGCTTTTTCCTTTTCAAATTTTCTTTCACCTGAGTCACCTGTCTCAGACACAGCCTCCCGCCTGGAGCAAGTCCCAGGGGGCGGCAGAGAAAGAAGACTCGCCCGCAGTCTAATGTGCGTGCTCACTGGCATGCTTTACGGGGCGCCACGCAGCCCAGCCCGCAGGCTGCTCCAGGCCGGTCCCCGTCCAGATCTCTTCTGAACATTCCCCAACCTCACACTCAGATCCATGAATGAGATGTATTAGTAAGAGGAAACTCACACGATGTTAGTGACAGGGGGAGAAAGCTCATAGTACATAAGGCTTCCCTGCTGGCTCAGTCTGTAAAGAATCCGCGTGCAGTGCAGGAGACCTGGGTTCGATCCCTGGGTTTGATCCCTGGAGAAACGAATGGCAACCCACTCCAGTACTCCTGCCTGGAAAATCCCGTGGACAGAGGAGCCTCGCAGGCTACGGTTCATGGGGTCACAAGAGGTGCTCATGACTTAGTGACTAAACCACTACCACAACTTCAAGTCATCTGGACCAGTAACGTACATTCATTAAGTTCTTTGGAACCACGGAACCAACTTAATTTAATCCAAGAATTAAAAAGAGGATCCGGCTCATCTCATCACCCCAGGGAGGATGGCCGCTTATCACCGCAGCACTAAAGCACAGCCCTGACCCCACTTCGCATCTCCCAGGGGCCCAACGCAGTTCACAACCCAGGGAAATGCACACCCCCACTGCAAGAAAGGACCCTGGATACCTTCCAGGTGACACATCATTTCACAAGATTAAGCTCTGTTAGTGGCTTTATCATCTGGGCTTCACGGGTTTGTCATGATGACTAACTTCTCACAATCAAAACTCCAAATTGCCCAATGGACCTTTCTTCCTGTGTGCGGACAGCTCAGGATGGCGCAGTCAGGCACGCTGAAGTGTGAGAGTATACACATGAGCTGTCAGGAGAGAGGAAGGGAGGAAGTGGGGAGGGGGGAGAAGGGAAACGAGGAGAGGGGCTGATTAAACTTTTTGATGCCAGGACTCACCTTACTTTTATTTTAGTGGATATCTTTCTCTAGTGTTCTTTCAGCCAACAAACCTGTGCTAAGCACCCACCAGGGACACAGTGCTGTAAGTGTCCGGCACCAAGTCTGAAGCCCTCAGAGTGCTGACATCCTGGAGGGGGGTGTCATCCCATCCATTCAGCAAAGTGTGAGCAGGGGCACCAAGTTAGAGCGAGCACTGGGGGGTCACTGCAAAGGAGTTTCAACCAGGAAAAATAACATATTTTATACACTCTTCTGAATGACTGAAGGTCTGCAATGAACAGCATGAGTTACTCTAATGTGCTGGAGGTGAATTCAGAACACATAAGGACCAGGTATGTGACAGGCCAGGGAAAGTGATCCTTCTCTTAAACAAACCAAGAGAGTCCACCAGCAAATGTGAAAACGCAGCTCTGCCAAGTGCCATGACAGCAAGTGCTCAGAGCACATGTCCGTGACCAGGACCCAGTTGAGGGCATCGGGGCAAGATGGGTGGGGGTCCTGAGTGTCTGGCAGATGGCAGCGGGACGAGGAGACCAGTGTGGTGGGAACACAGCAGTGAAGAGGGACCCTGGCATCTGGCAGAGCCTGGCCTGAGAGTCACATTAGCACCTGGATCCCATGAGTGATGGGCAACCACTGACAGAGGGTGACACCATCCGTGTCTTGTTCTGAACATATTCCTCCAGTTGAGCTGCAGAGAACAGATCAGATGCTCTCAGGGAAGCTGGTTAGAATGAAGGCACCTGCTGGCCGCTGTGTGAACCAGTGGGAAGGAACTGTGGTGCTGGAGAAGACTCCTGAGAGTCCCTTGGACAGCAAGGAGATCAAACCAGTTCATCGTAAAGGAAATCAACCCTGAGTGCTCACTGGAAGAACTAATGCTGAAGCTCCAATACTTTGGCCACGTGATGTGAAAAGCGGACTCACTGGAAAAGACCCTGATGCTGGGAAAGATTCAGGGTAGGAGGAAAAGGGAGCAACAGAGGACGAGATGCTTAGATAACATCAGCAACTCAATGGACATGAATCTAAGCAAACTGTGGGAGATGGTGAAGGATACGGAAGCCTGGCATGCTACAGTTGACGGGGTCACAAAGTTAGACACAACTTAGCAAATGAACAAGAACAGCAGCAGTTCTAGGATTTTTAGCTTTGAACGGATTTGATATCAACGTGCTTTTGGTGGAGTCAAACACCTGCAAATAGCAGGCTTCCAGAAGGTGTAACAGGTGTAAATCCAAGTGTCTATTCCATTTCTGGTTCCCATTCCAACAGCATCCTCGCTGGTCTCTCTGCCTTCAGCCACACTCCACCCCATGCCATCTGCCTTCTGCAGATGGAGCATTCTTCCCAAGTACAAACTTCTCCCACTTCAAAGCCTTCATCCTGTAACTTCAGGACGAAGCCTGAATTCCCTGGCTGAAATGCTCAGGGCCTCCTAAGGGCTACTAGCCCTGCCTACCTTTCTGCCTCGGCACTGCCCCACCCACCAAGGAATGACTAAGGGTGACGTAGAGTGTTCTGGGAAATGTTTACTTCAAAACCTACACATTTTTCATCTGACCTCAGCAGGAAACCCAAGTACAGAAATAACGCAAGTGGTGCCCAGTTGGTACCCTGGCCAGGCTATGCAAGAGGCCTCCTGCTCAGCCATTGTCTGAGAGATAAAGACCCTTCCCCTCTGCCAACTATCTTGGGTCTAGCACAGAGATAAAGATAAACAGGGCCAAACCAATTAAATTTTGCCCCAGAGACCCCATCTGTGCAAGAATGCCCCTATAATCCCATCACCCCCCCATTTCTGACCTAGAACCTCCAACCTAAGCCCTCCTCAGTGCCATCATAATGGGATCTTCTATATGCATTGTTCAGTTGCTCAGTTATGTTCAACTCTTTGCAACCCCATGGACCGCAGCACACCAGGCTTCCCTGTCCTTCACCATTTCTTGGAGTCTGCTCAAATTCATGTTCATTGAGTCGATCATGCCATCCAACCATGATGCCATCCAACCATCTCATCCTCTGTCGTCCCCTTCTCCTCCACCCCTCAATCTTTCCCAGCATCAGGATCTTTTCCGATGAGTCAGCTCTTCACATCAGGTGGCCAAGGTATTGGAGTGTCAGCTTCAGCATCAGTTCTTCCAAAGAATGAATATTCAGGGTTGATTTCCTTTAGGATGGACTGATTTGATCTCCTTGCTGTCCAAGGGACTCTCAAGAGTCTTCTCCAGCACCACAGTTGGAAAACATCTATTGTTCGGCGTTCAGCCTTCTTTACCTTGTTTAAACAGCAACTGAAACCCAGCCGCTACACCACATATCTGTGTGCTAAGCCTTTTGCTGTATGTATATAAAGGGAACACAGAGAACTTCAGTGCTGGACAAAGACATTCTGGTTCTGGCCTGGGAGAGGCAAGGTGGCACTTCAGCCTGGTGCCTTCTCTGAACATCACTCCGGCCACAAACACAAGTCCAAAGCTGACTGAGCCTGGCACTTCTGACCCCTATCCCTTCCCCGAGGGGCCATGGAAGCTCAACTGTCTCACTAGAAACACCCTGAGTGTCTGGGATGCTGAGGATGCTACCCCAGGCTTTATTTCAGCTCCAGCCAAACACAGCGTGACCGTGCTGTTCCCTGAACAGTGTAACCCGTGCACAGACCCAAAACCTCTCTCCCTAGGCAGCCCAGGAAGGCCAGCAGGGAAGCAGGGGAGAGAGCAATCAGGTGGCCCTCTGCAGGCGGGGCCACAGGAGCGTGGGGAGGGCAGGCAGCCCTGAGAGCGACGCCCGGGTCTCCCCAAGCCCCCCACGCCCTGTGTGCCTGGCAAATCAGTGATGGCTGAACCGGAGCAGGAGCACAGGCACCACAGAATGGAATGGGGAGGAGAAAACACACACTGCGTGCGTATGCATGAATCCTGCACGACTGTGTGACAAGGCTAACTGTGATGCTGTAAGTAAACTGCCTGATGGTTGGACTAAATTATCACTCAGCACAAGAGCCGACTCCCTGGAAAAGACCCTGATGCTGGGCAAGATGGAGAGCAGGAGAAGGGGACGACAGAGGGCAGGACGGTTGGATGGTATCACCAACTCGACGGACATGAGTTTGAACCAACTCCAGGGACGGTGAAGGACAGGGAGGCCTAGCAGGCTGCACTTTACAGGGTCAGGAAGAGTCAGACACTACTTAGCGACTGAACAAGAAAAACAAAAGCATCATATGGATAAATATGTGCCTCAAACTGAGCCTGGGAGTCTTCTGGTCTTTCTTTTTTTAATACAACAGTAAACACAATCATAAAAAATAAAGGCGTTGAGGTGAACAACATGTACCAGGTCAAAAACATGTACCAGGTCAATGATTTATATAGTGCTTGATTTCATACAGATTTTCAAACAAAAGTAATTTCAAAACTTCAATCTTCTCTATTATTAAAGAAAATATAGTATGATTCCCTGTATCCTGTATAATAGATAATGAATCAATTTCCTCATGCGGTCTCTATCAACCTCGGCACAGAACCGCATCACATATCAGCTAGCCATGCAGACTTTCTGAGTCCATTTCATCTCCTCATTTGCTTGCTTATTTATCGCCTTCTTGTCTTTTTGGCTGCACCAGGCAGCTTGTAGGATCTTAGTTCCCTGGCCAGGTATCGAATCTGAGCCCGCAGGAGTGAAAGCGCCAAGTCCCAACCAACCACTGGACTGCCAGGGAAGTCCCTCCCACCGATTTTAAAATTACTGATAATATATATTAAAATCCACACCTACTCCAAGGCTGGTTTGACTACACGTGTTAGCACAGAAACTTGCAGAACCAGCTTTCCTTCCCCAATTCTGAAGAGTAACTCAACACCAAGGGGAGGAATCACTGTACTTGTGAGACCACACGAGATACAGGACCTTTAATCATTTTCCTACTCATTTCTGGACGGTGCAAGAAAGGTAAAATCCACCAACAGGAACCAAAGCATATTTCATTTAAAAGGAAGCTCAGGAATTCCCTGGCGGTCCAGTGGTTAAGACTCCATGCTTCCAATGCAGAGGGTGAGGGTTCAATTCCTGGTGAGGGAACTAAGGTCCCATACGCCCCTTGGCATGGGCCAAATAATTTTTTTTTTATTAAAAATTAAAAAACCCACTAAGTTAGATACCCTAATGGTAGATGCACAGCTTATACACTTTTCTAAACCCAGAGAATGCACACCACCAAGAGTGAACCCTAAGGTAAATTCTGGACTCTGAGTAACAACGATGTGTCCATGGAGGTTCATCAGGCGGAACAAAGGTACCACCTCGGAGAGGCTGCTGATACAGGGGATGAGCTGGAAGGGCGGGGACAGGAGTTCTATGGGAAATCTCTGGACCGTCTAGTTTTATAGTGAACCTGAAACTACTCTAAGAAAATCATGTCTTTAAAAAAACAAAAAAGGGGGCTTTCCTGGTGGTCCAGTGGCAAGGACTCAGGGCTCCCATGCAAGGGACACAGGTTAGGTCCTTGGTCACAGAACAAGATCCCACACGCCACAAAAAAAAAAAAAAAAAAAAGGCCCCACATGCTGCAACTAAGACCTGGTGGTACAGCCAAATAAATAAAATATTTACCAAAAAGAAGACTGATGGACAGACAGGTGGGATAACTGTGAGAAAGCAAATATAATAAAATGTTAGTTATTAAATCTAGGAAGTAGATAGGGACGGGTGTTCATTTTCTAGTTAACTTTCATGTAGGTTTTGATTTTTTTCTTAATAAAATGTTGGGAGGAAAGCTCCCCAGACGATTACATACAGACACTTCCTCCAAGTGCAGTGCCCAGACCAGCCGCGTCCATGGCAGCCTGTGGGAAACTAGACTCTAAACCCACTGCTGACCAACTGTACCAGATCTGTGGAGGTTGGCCTGGTGAGCCATATCCAACTCGCACCTGCTGAAGAGGCCGCTGGTGGGATGGTCGCAGCATGCCACACAGACCAGCATGACCCAAGACCCAGCCACGACTAGACTTCGGCTGTGACCTTAAAGCCACCACCCCGGGTGTTTCAGTTACTTCATGAGAGCAGACCAAACTAACCATCTCCTGGCTCTCTGGCTCCGTGCGTTTCCTGCGTGGAGTCCTAACTGTGCGTCTTCTGCAGTCTCACCACTGTTTTTCTGTTTTACCACAATTAACACGAGCGCTAACTGTCAAACCAACAAACAAGTCTTCTGAGTCCTCTCGTTCTTTATCCATCTGCACTTAACAAATAAAGAATTCACAGAGTCTAAAACAGAGGCCAGTTATCTGATAATAAACTGTGTCTGACAAGGGCTTCCCTGGTGGCTGACAGTAAAGAATCTGCCTGCAATGCAGGAGACCTGGGTTCGATCCCTGGGTTGGGAAGATCCCCTGGAGAAGGAAATGGCAACCCACTCCAGTACTCTTGCCTGGAGAATCCCACGGACAGAGGAGCCTGGCGGGCTACAGTCCGTGTGGTCACAAAGAGTTGGACAACACAACTGAGTTCCTAGCACTACACTTTGTTTGACAAAAAGTACTGTTTTTGGTTTTGGTTTTTTTCAGACAAAATAAATAAAACTGGCTTTATCTTTACGCAGTTCAGCAACTATCGAAAGACAAATCTCACTGACTTATTCAAGGTTCTTTATACTTCTGGGTATTTTGAGATAACAGTGTTTGTTGAAATAATATTTTTTTTCCTAAATTCTCACAGGACCTTTAAAGTACACTCCACTGAGTTTTACAGAGATAAATTTTCCTATTTGAAAACAGCAACTACATGAGTTGATGCTGAGTGTTCTGTTTGTTTCTATAGATTATCTGTAGGCTATTAAATGGGAGGCACTGAATTCTTCCTCTATCTCGTGAATCAGGCCAAACACATCGCAGGAACATCCTGCCCTTCCCACCTGGTGTAAGGAACTTGTTCTATAATCCTGTCCCCAAAGGCCCTTTAATTCCAAAATAAAGTTACTTGTGTCCTAAGGAAGCCCTGAGGCCTTGGTGATGATGGTGTGTGAGTCCCAGCCAGGACGACTGCAAAGCAGAAAACGGAGCAGAAAACTCTACTCACAGCCAGTAAAAGCCCACGATTAACTCCAAGACGGTCAGCTAACGTTAGCTGCTATTTAGCTAAAGCTCATGGGTTTTCAGTCAACAATAAATTCCCAACTTAAATGCGAAAAGGGAACGGCTCATAAATTAGCTGATTACTGGCAGTCCTCTGCAGACCTAACAAAGACCTACTGACCTGTGACAGCAAAGTGATGAACCTGCTCTAACTCAAAGGCAATTTTCATGACAATTCCTACAAAGAAACCACCAGAAACACACGCCAGCCCCAAAAACCCCTTGTAATTCTGAATCCTCACCCAGTGATAAAAAAGCTGTTTCAAAACTCTCAAGATCACACCTCTCTAACACAGAAATCCATCTGCTTGGCTTATCTCCACAACGTGTGAGAGACAAAAGGGCTCTTAGTCACCCCAGTCAGAGTCCAAGTTATTCACATCAGGGGCACCCAAACCCGAGGACGCTGTGACGATGAGAAAGGGCTGGGCAAGAAGCCCCGACGCGGGTCACCGGACGTGCAAGGGAACTCATGCAGACACTCTTTTATCCAGACTTCCACCAGAAACAGGAGGTGGCTACCAAGAAACAGGCGCTGGACCCCCTGGTGGTGCAGTGGATAAGAACCCGCCTGCCAATGCACAGGACACGGGTTCGGTCCCTGGTCCGGGAGGATCCCAAACGCCGCAGAACAGCTCAGTCGCTGCATCACAGCCACTGAACCTGTGCGCTGGAGCCGATCCTCCGCAACCAGAGAAGCCTGCACACTGCAACTCGAGAGCAGTCCCTGCTCGTCACAACTAGAGAAAGCCCTTGAGCAGCAACCAAGACCCAGTACAGCCAATAATTAATTTTTTAGAAAACAGGCTCTGAGGAGCGGACAATCTTGAGAAAGAGGTGCTGGGTCTTGCAAAAATGCTGAGCCCGAGTGTAAACGCCACGTGACCACAGGAGTCCTGGCTTCTCCCCAAGCCATCAACCACACATGCCACCCAGCTGGTTTCCTTTCACCACCCAACAGCGTTGCGATGCTGGTTCTGGCACTGCTTGTGGGAGAGAACGTCTCTCTTCACATTATCTTGGAGACCTGAAGCCAACACGGCGATGGACTGACCCACCCTGGCAGTGAGTAACACATCCCGGGCGTGTGTACAGGGGCCAAGGGAAAGAAAGGCTAGACCCCGGACTCCAGTCTCGGGTGAGATGAGCCCAGGGCCTACCTCACCATCTACCTTTCGTGACTATAGAATCAACATGATGGGCGAGAGTAAATGGTTTCAAAAAGTAGAACTTTTTTCTGTTTACCTTTTAGCCTGAGAAACGTCAAACACACCACAAACACACAGGGCAGGAGACCCAGCTTTAATCACCATCACACGCAGCCATGATGGCGACTTCTTTACTCCCAACTACCTCCTCCTTGCACTGGGCCATTCTGAGGTCAGCCCCAGACAGGTCTCGATATTTCACACTCAAATACTTCACGAGTTGGAAGAACCAAGCGCATCTGAAGCTAAGACATTCCAAACCTGGCCGCTCAGTCCTTTGTGTGTGTGTGTTCAGTCGCTAAGTCGCATCCGACTCTACTGACTGCAGCCCACCAGGCTCCTCTGTCCATGGGATTCTCCAGGCAGGAATACTGGAGTAGGCTGCCAATCCTCCTTCAGGGAATCTTCCCAACCCAGGGATCGAACATCTCCTGCACTGGCAGGCGGAATCTTTACCACTGTGCCCCTGGGAAGCCCATGCACAGTCCTTTACTGAGCCTTATTTAAAAAAAAAAAAACACTTCTGGGCCTCATCTCATCCGCAGGTCTGGGAGGGAGGCAGGGCGGGTCTTGTACCTTCTTAGGGGCAATGTTCCACAGCTGAGACAGAACCATCCTTTAAGTTCTAGACCCAAAGCTGATTTGTCTTTCATTCCCTCCAAAGAGAGAATCTTTGGACTGCAGAAAATGTGGCAAGAATACCAAACCAAGAAACCAACTTAGACTTAAAACACTATCTGGAGACCGACCACCTGTGAGTGGAACCGGGTACCCTAAGTTTCAATCCTGTCTAATGATCCTGTACGAGAGGTTCCAAAAGAGGCTGTCTTGCCTGGATGGGAGGAGAGCTTGGGGGAGAATGGATACATGTATATGTATGGCTGAGTCCCTTCGCTGTTCACCTGAAATTATCACAACATTATTGACTGATTTTACTCCAAAACAAAATAAAAAGCTTTAAAAAAAAAAAAAAAAAGACTGCCTTGTGCAAGCACTCCAAATTTTAGAAATGAACAGGCCCACACTGGCCCACCCTTTCCTTTTGTAGAAAAGGAATCTGAGGCCCAGAGAGGGGACATGACCAGCCCAACACAACTGATCCTATCACCGCAGCACTGAAGGAAATCCCTGACCTTGAAGCTCTGTCGGGCATGGACCTCAGGGCTTTGCCTGCTATAGGAGTCCATCAGAGCCATCCAGGGCTTCCATGGACACAGGCCCACTCCTGAGCACCACAGGCATCACCGAAGTTGTGATCCACTGGAACACATTCGGAGCCATCATCCCCCACAAGGGACGCACAGACACACAAAGAAAGCTGGAAGAACTGAAGATGCCCAGCCTAACCTTAAGGAGCCCCTGGGACACAGGAATGAGGGTTCCATCACCTGGCCAGTCAGTCACCACTTACCAGGGCAGAGGCTGCTGAGAAGGAAACACCGGCCCGCTTCTCCAACCATGAGTGGTGCACACGGCAGCCGCCGTGGGCTCCGGACCCTGACTTGGCCCGGAACAAGGACCAGGGGCCAGCCAGGACGCTGTGCTGGGGAGGGCTTTCTGAAGGCGGGGGGAGAGGCCCAGGCTAGCTCAGGGCCCTTCCGCCTAAGCCCATCTGACACTGTCACAGCGACTAAGCTGAGAGAACAGAACAGGGCTGGCAACAGAGTAATGCCGTGAACCTTCAAAGCCTGCAGGCTGCACCCTCCAGGTGGGGGGTCCACACAGAAGGCACACCAGCTACTCAGGGCGCTCGCTGCTGCAGGCATCGCCCCCTCGAAACAGAAACGGTGATTCCAGGAGTCTTCAGAGGTTGTGCAAAAAGCAGATCATAATCTGCCTGACCCACGCGGTCTGCTTATCCAAAGCCTACTTTTCTTACTATATACAACTGAACATCTTCAGTAACTTCATGTCTACTACAGGTATTTACAACTACTAGTATATTATACAAGATGTTGGTATTATACACAAAAAACATGGAGAAACATCCTCAGATAAGATGGGTCCACGTCCACCACTATGCCAATGTTGGGTACACGAAAGCTCAAAGCCCATCTCGTTGATTACATGGATCACAGAGAACGTTGGCAGGAAATGGCTGGTTCTGAAACCTTTTTATTCCAGAGACTCCACAGCTCTTCCCTCAGAAGCAGAACAGGCACCCGCCAGAAATGCCCTCAAATAAAGGCACTGATATTAATACACATAAAGTCACAGATATGAGAAGAGAGATCTACATAAACCACAGAAATCAACAGCAAACTCCCAAAGGGAGAAACTCCAATATAACACAATTGAAAACTAAGCTAGTCAGAAAATTAACAGTAATTCATGAACTTTTCATCCAGGGGATGGGGGGTGCGGGGAGGCAGTGGATTAACGGGTTGAAGGGGAGAAAAGAAAATCAGACTTTGCTTTACTTTTTTCTCTCAAATAGCTAAGAATCTACTGAACTTGTATTCCCCTGAAAGTGTTAGTCGCTCAGTTGTGTCCAACTCTTTGCAACCCCATGGACTGTAGCCCACCAGGCTTCTCTGTCCATGGGATTCTCCAGGCAAGAATACTGGAGTGTGTTGCCATTTCCTCCTCCAGGGGATATTCCAACCGAGGGATCAAACCCTGGTCTCCTGCACTGTAGGCAGATTCTTTATCATATGAGCCAGCAGGGAAGCCCTGTGTTCCCCTGAAGTGAGTTATTATAAACGAACTTCAGTAACAAGAGACCCATAAGGAAAGCTCCAATAGCTCAGTGGTAAAGAATGGCAGGTTCAATCCCCAGGTTGAGAAGATCTCCTGGAGAAGAGAATGGTAACCCACTCCAGTATTCTTGCCTGGGAAATCCCACGGAGAGAGCAGCCTGGCGGGCCCCAGTCCATGGAGGTCACAAAGAGTCGGACACGACTGAGTGCTGAGCACACATCTGTAAAATGGAAGTGTGCTTTTTTAGGTGCTGCGATTGACAAATTCATGGTAAGAAAGCCCCTACGATTAGTGCTAAAGGCAGTCCACCTAGAGCACCAAGCTTTCAAAGGACAGAATTTTAAACATGGTTTTTATTAATGTGCCGCACAGAAAAATCGAGTAATAAAAATGGTCTCTAAAGACCAGCCTGATGCAGCAGACTGCAAAATATGCTATTAATTCTGCCAAAACCAGAAATTCGGCAATAATTCCACTTGCTTTCCAAATTAAAGCCTAAGACAAATCTAGTAATTATTCTTATATTAAGCAAACAGTCACAAAAGATGACTGAATTCATGAGCCTGCATCCCTGAATTTTCAGGAAGCACCATCCAAAAGTCAAAGGAAAATGACAGCAAGAACCATGTTTATGACAGGCACTCGGCAAAAGTGTGTTTTGTTCTGTTTTGTTTTAATCAAGGGTGAGAGAAAGTGAGAGTGGCAACAAGCCATTTTAGGCAAAAAAATGTGAACGTCCTTTCTGGCAACCTCCCCCTCAGCTTATCCGCCTCTCCTTCTATGAGCCTCTGTGCCCCCTACCTCTCGGTGTCCTTCAGTGGGGTTTTCTGGGCAAATGAGGGAGATGGAACTAGGCTGCCTCAGGTTCTTCCAAGAACTACTGCGTTGGCCAAAAAGTTCATTTGGGTTTTTCTGCAGCATCTCATAGAAAAAGCCAAATGAACTTTTTGGCCAACCCAGTACCATCCTATGAATACGCTTCCGAGACATCAGCATAAAAACCACTGGCCTCACCCACGGGCCCCACAAAGGACCCACACCTAAAGACCACCAAGCCACACATCGCTCCGCCCACTTCTCCCGTTTCTCTCTGCACAGCATTTTACATCTCCACACTCTGCCCACCCTCCCTCCAGAGGCCCGCCCTCTGTTCCAACAACCCTGCTCCTGCTCCCCAGCTCTGCAAGAGCACGTGATCAGGAGCAGGTCTCTCCCCAGCTCTCCACTTGATCACAGTCACACTTGCCCCAGCCTAAGTCAGAACCCAGCTGCCGTCTGGCAGGCTCTTGCCAGGTTCCGCAGCCCCCACCGTCGGGTCTACATTAACTGGGAACCAGCACCAGGGCTCCGGCACAATCCCAGCCGCTGGCCACCCCATGACCACCTCACCCAGAAACCTGGCTCTCTCCTCTATTCATTCACCCTCTGAAACACTTACTGTTGTGCCAGGAAGCTCGCTACAAACTGAAATGGAGTGAGAACCATCATTGGTTTCCTATTCTGACTTCTATCATGTCACCAAATCACCAAACCGGATGGGCAGGGCAGCACCCCACTGCACTGCCTTCAACCCAGACAGACGGAAAGAAAGCACCCAAGGTGCGGGGCGGGGGGGCGTACCCTAGTCCTGACCAGGCCCTAAGATTCCTCACTGCGCTCATCTGTCACCCACGGGGTCAGGAGGCAGAATCTCTAGCAGCCTTCTCTACCTCCACATTCTGTGATGCTCAAAGCCCAAGGTCCCTTCACAAAACCACAACACAAGACACGTGACACCACACAAATCAGACAGAATCCCCACCCGACCAGGCCACCCTAACAGCTGTGTTCCGATGTAAAGTCAGTCTAAGTCAGCTGCCACCCAAGACTTCCCCCGGAACCTCTTTCTAGGTCTTCAGTAAGCCAAGTGCAAACTACTATAGCGTCACCAGGAAGCGTTTCAGACACACAGACCCCCTCCCCCGCCCCGGCCCCACCCCAGACAGCTGGATGACAACCTGCGTTTTAACAAGCTCCCCAGCTGACTCAAGTGCACATTAGAGGCTGAGACGCACCAGGACTTCCCTGGTGGTCCAATAGTTAAGACTTTGCACTTCCAATGCAGAGGGCCCGGGTTCGATGCCTGGTCAGGGAACTGGCTCCCTGGTCAGGGAACTGGCTCCCTGGTCAGGGAACTAGATTCCACATGCCACAGCTAATGCCGGTGTAGCCAAATAAAAAAAATATTTAATTTTTTAAAAAAAGAGGTTGAAAAGCACCAAAGGAGATCAAACCAGTCAATCCTAAAGGGAATCAACCCTGAATATTCCCTGGAAGGACTGATGTTGAAGCTCCAATACTTTGGCCACCTGATGCAAAGAGCTGACTCACTGCAAAAACCCTGATGCTGGGAAAGATTGAAGGCGGGAGGAGAAGAGGGTGACAGAGGATGACATGGTTGGATGCCATCACCGACTCAATGCGCAGGAGTTTGAGGAAACCAAGTGAGATAGTGAAGGACAGGGAAGTGTGGCATGCTGCAGTCCACGGGGCCGCAAGAGTCGGACATGACTGAGTGACTCAGCAACAATAAAGGAGGCACAGAAAACCGGGGGCGGGGGGGGGGGTGGCGCCTTCAGGGCTAGCAGCCTCTGACCCCTCTGCCTCTCAACCCCGGCCCTGCTCCCATCCGTCCCTCATCCCACAGGGATTCCAGGGCCCCATGCCCTCCCGCCTGGTCACACCCGGCCTATCGAATCAACCTGCCAATACTCTAGGAAACAGCCTAGCAAATGGTTAAGTGCTAAACCCAAGTCAACTGAAAAGCCTTAACACCCAGTTTCTCCACTGCCTACTAGCTCTATGACTGTAGGCAAATTATTCAACCTTACAAATTATTCATATGTGAAATAAGGATTAAAATTAAGAAACATATATACATATACAAAAGATCTCATGGAGTCACTACTCAAGAGGGCAATTATCTTTTTAACACACCACCAAGATGGCCCCACTCTTTACTAACGCAAATCATATCGGTTCCAAAACTCCCACAGATCCGTCCAGTTTCCAATGTCCAGCCTGTTTTCTCTTGTGAGTGTTCGTCTGCACATTCCCATTCATTTATACAGTCACAGTACACCCTGATTCTTCCCTAAACCCACCAAAATTAGTGTGCGGAATACCCTCAGCTCTCAAATACTGCAGATGACACACCCTGGACACTGCCCCACGTGTGTGACCCACTGACATGAAAAAGCAATCCATATAAAGAAATTAAGTGTCATGTAGGAGAACCTTAACCTCTGGCACTCAACCCTCAAATCCCATCATTTGTTTTAGTCTTCCTGAGAACTGGAACTCATCTTCAAATTCCATCTTCTGACATGTAAACATCAGACACAATCTGGTTAGTTCACCTGTATATAGATCTTATTTCCACTTCATCATCAGCATTTTGGGGAAGGAAGTACACTTCACTTACTCTCAACACCAATGAGAAGCTTGCAAAGTACATGCCGGAGACGCATGGTTTCCTCCAGGCCCCACTCTCATTTCCTGCTAAGCTAAGTAAAGCAGGCCTCGTGTTGCCATATATGAAGCCAGGCATCTGATCACCTAAAACCAAAGCTGACATATAACTGACTTCTGCAGGGCATCTTCCCAACCCTGAATAACACACAGATGAAAACTCCTAACTCTCAGCTGATAACACTGCAATTAATGATTAGACATTTTCTGTAAAATGAAGATTTTTACATTTTTATTTATTTATGTGGCTACACCAGATTGTAGTTTCAGCATGCAGTATCTTTAGTGTGAGATTGATATCAGTGATGAACTTCATAGTTTTTCCACAATTTGCTGATGAAAGCACATTTCTTTAATTACAGAAGACAGTTGAGGAATATACTTCTTAAACTCTTTTTGGGGGAAGAGGGGCTCATTTGACAGTGTGTGTCTGTGTGTGTGTGTCTGTCTGTCTGTCTGTCTGTGTGTGTCTGTGTGTGTCTGTGTGTCTCTGTGTCTGTGTGTGTCTGTGTGTGTGTGTGTCTGTGTGTCTGTGTGTGTGTGTCTGTGTGTGTGTCTGTCTGTGTGTGTCTGTCTGTGTGTCTGTGTGTGTGTGCGATCACTCAGTCGGGTCTGACTCTTAGTGACCCCATGGATTGTAGCCCACCAGGCTCCTCTGTCTTGGAATTCTCCAGGCAAGAATACTGGAATCGGTTGCCATTTCCTTCTCCAGGGGATCTTTCCAACCCAGGGATTGAACCTGGGTTCCCTGCCTTGCAGGCAGATTCTTTACTGACTGAGCCTCCAGAGAAGCCCAAAACATGTTGTACAAGATGGCACAATCTTCTCGGAGTTTAAGTTAATTTCTCAACGGTTTCTTCACAAGTAGAGGAAATGCATTTTAGCAAAAGCTCCCTTCCCTGTAATTTAGTCTGAGCAGGTTGCACAGGTGAAATCTGTGTTCTGGGTAGTTCCTCTTTTGCTAGTTATGTATAAACAAGCAGTTTAAAAAGTTAAAAACTATGTTTTGAGAGTAAGAATAGTAAGTGTTAAACTCAATCTGACAAGACCATTATGTAGCATTTACACAGCACCATCAGATTTCCAAAGTGCCTTGAAGTCACCACTGTTTCTTAAGAGCATCACACTGGGTTGGATTTGAGATTTATCTGCACTCATGTATGAATAAGGCTCCTGAAGACTTTCAACAATCTGCTCTGTCCCAAGGCCAGCTGAGTTTCCAGACTGTAATTGCAATGGAAAGATCCTTGGGTATTTGTTACTTCTGGTGATGGGAGGTAGGAACTTCATTTATCATTCAAACTGAAATACTGCACTAGCAATGCACATATTTTCCTCTTAGGTGACATATTTTAGGCATACCAAAGATTCTGCTGTAACAGAAATTTTTGATTCATCAACCCTTGAAGTTCAAGGCAAACTACTTCTTAGTGTTTCAGGGCCAGAGTCTTTGATCTTCCTTAAGAAACATAGTTCTCTATGCTTCTGATAATGATAGGTATGTTATCTAAGTATATATTTGTAGAAAGTCTAAATAGACTTTCTACAGTGAAATTTTTTACAGTGAAAATTTTGTAAGAAATGATAAAAAAAAAAAAACTAGGGAGAGCTATTTCATATCTAGACAGCTTGGCGTGATTCCATTTCCTTGCATCTTTTTTTTTTTTTCCTCTGCTGTACTGTATGGTACTTAATTTATAAAGATTTTGAAAGAATCAGTGACATTGTCAAGTCATTCCTTAAGGCATTTGCAGGAGGAACCGAGAGTATCTCTAGAGGTTCTCCCACAAATACTCGGGGATGGGATGGGAACAGTCTGTGATCTGATTGGTAAAGAATCTGCCTGCAAATGCAAGAGACACAAGAGACATGGGTTCGATCCCTGGATCAGGAAGATCCCCTGGAGCAGGAAATGGCAACCCACTCCAGTATTCTGGCCTGGAGAATTCCAGAGAGAGAGGAGTCTAGTGGGCTACATTCTATGGGGTCACAAAGAGTTGGGCACAAGTGAGGAGGTGAGCACACATACACACACACATACGAACAGACAATTAGTCTGCAAAACAATAGATCTTCCATCATCAGAGGAGTAAGTCCTAACCCACAGAACTTTTGTCAAGCGCCAGAAAAGCGTCTTGAAACTACGTTAGTCATTAGTAAAAAATTAGCAAATGCAGTAGTCCTTTTCAAGAACAACCTTGGAGGACTACTCCTCACTCTTCCCAATTTCCAAACCTCCCACAGAGCTACAGCACTCAAAACTGTGTGCCACTGGCAACAGGATAAACAGAGATCAAGGGGATGGAGTGGAATGGAATCCAGAGTTCAGAAATTTAAATAAGGGGAAAAAAGTTCAGAAATGCTCACATTTAAGGTCAACTGGTTTTTGACATGTGTATCAAAACAACTGAATGGGAAAAGAATAGTCCTTTCAACAAAGGATGCTGGGCCACCGGATATCCACATGCAAACGAATGAAGCTGCACCCCTACTTCAGAATCTACACAAAATTAATTCAAAGTGGATCCAATAGCTAACTATAAGAGTCAAAACTATGAGATTTAAAAGAAAAACATAACAGGAAATCTTCAATAATCTTAGCTTAGGCAGTAGGTTCTTCGATATGACACCACAAGCACACAAAGCAAAAGAAACAGTGACCTGAACTTTATCAAATTTAAAAACACTTCTGTGCTTCAAAGTACACCATCAAGAAAGCAAAAAGTCAACTCACAGAATGGGAGACAATCTTTGCAAGTCATATATCTGGCAAAAGACTTGTAACCAGAATACATAAAGAATTCTTAGAGATGAAAAACTTTAAAAAACAAAACACACAATTTAAAAATGTGCAAAGGATAGGAATACCATTTCTCCTAATATATTCAAATGACCAACAAGCATATGAAAAGATGCTCAACATTATTAGTTATCAAAGAAAAACAATCTAAACCACTAAAATGAAATACCAGTAGAATGGCTATAATCAAATAGATAATTAGATAATTACAAGTATGGTAAGGAGGAACAGAAACTGGAACCTTCATACACTGCTGGTGGGAAAGCTGAATGGTCCAGTTGCTTTGGAAAACTAGCAGTTTCTCTAAAGGTTAGAGTGAACATGTGACAGTAAAGGCAATTCTACTCCTAGATAGACAACCAAGAAAATGAAAACAATCTATACAAAACCTTGTGCACAGATGTTCACAGCAGCAGTATTCCTAACTGACCAAAGTGGAAACAGTCCACAAGACCCTCAACTGAATAATAAATAAAACTAGTACATCCATTCAATGGAATGTTGCTCTGCAACAAAAAGAAATGAAGTACCAATACATACTACAAAACAGTGAAAGAGAAAGGCGCTCAGCCGTGTTTAATTCTCTGCCACTCCATGAAATAGTTCATGGACTTCTCCAGTCCAGAATACTGGAGTGGGTAGACTTTCCCTTCTCCAGGGGATCTTCCCAACCCAAGAAGTCAAACCCAGGTCTCCCACATTGCAGGTGGAGCCTTTAAAAGCTGACCCACCAGGGAAGCCCAAGAGTACTGGAGTGGGTAGCCTATCCCTTCTCCAATGAATCTTCCTGACCCAGGAATCAAACTGGGGCCCCATGCATTGCAGGCGGATTCTTTACCAGCGGAGCTACCAGGGAAGTCCTACTACAACACAGATGAACCTCAAACACATGCCAAGTGCTCACAAAACACATACCGTATGATTTCATTTATATGAAACGTGTAGAATTGGTAAATCTATAGAGGTAAAAGGCAGAGGATGAGATGGTTGGATGGCATCGCTGACTCAATGGTCATGAATTTGAGCAAACTCCGGAAGACAGTGAAGGACAGAGGAGCCTGGCGTGCTGTGGCCCATGGGGTAGCAAAGAGTCAGATATGACTTGGCCACTGAACAACAACAACAGAAAGTAGATCAGTAGTAGCCTGGGGCTGAGGTGAGAAAAGCAGAAAGGAAGACTGGGATATGGGATTTCTTCTTTGGAGTAATGAATATGTTCCAGATTGCAGCTACGACTGCATAACTCTGAATATAGTAAGTCCCCTACATACAGACCTTCAAGTTGCGAACTTTCAAAGATGCCAATGTGTGTTCACATGTCCAATCACGTAAGTCAGCTCACGTGTCTGGAGAAAATTACCACGTGTGCATCCTGCACGAGTGGCTGTGCTCTTGTGTACTTTACTGTACAGCACGGTGCAGGGCTCAGTACAGTAGCTTTATTTCAAGCCCAGGACGTCCGAAAGCAAGTGTAAAAGTGTAAAAGCAGTGCTGATGGAGCCAGTACCGCTAAGAAGCGCCAAGCAGCAAGAAGGGAAGCAAAAGTGAAAATAACAGAGGAGCAAGGCAAAAAAATGACAGATGATGTCGCTCATCCCCAAAAATGGGCACTGCAGGTTGTTCACAGGACACCCCAAGGTCTGACAAGCACGCCCTCCCCACCCCGCTCCCCATGGGGGTGCTGACGAGGGCTCCACGGAGAGCTGCTAACTCAGCAAAGTCCAGACACCACAAGAGCAGCAGAGGGAGGACACAAGGCCTCAAAAGAGACGTGTGCTCTGGGAAAACTGAATGGGGCTGGCAATTACCACAATCAATGGGACACACCCCTCTTATCTCTATTCCATTAACCAGGACAATGAGTCATCAGCTCCAAGGCTCCTCACCCATCTCTGCCTCAGCCAGAGACTTTAAACCATAAAGCTTCACTGCATTATCACCATGTCTGCTCTATCAGATCCAGCTTAGTTATGGGCTCCCACGGCCCCCCGCTCTTTCCCACCAGCCACATCACCCGCCTCAGACTGAGGGCTACCTGCTGCCCAATGGTGCACTGACCACTTTTCTTATTCATTGGCACCAAGAAGGTCCATACAGACTTGGACCAGAAAGAAGGCTGAGCACCAAAGAACTGATGCTCTTGAACTGTGGTGTTGGAGAAGACTCTTGAGAGTCCCTTGGACTGCAAGATCAAACTAGTCAGTCCTAAAGGAAATCAACCCTGAATATTCATTGGAAGGACAGATGCTGTATTTTGGCCACCTGATGTGAAGCGCCAACTCATTAGAAAAGACCCTGATGCTGGGGAAAATTGAAGGCCGGAGGAGAAGGGGGCAACAGAAAAGGAGAAGGCTGGATGTCATCACCAACTCAACAGACATGAGTTTGAGCAAATTCTGGGAGACAAAGAAGGACAGGAAAGCCTGGAGTACTCTAGTCCATGGGGTCGCAAAGAGTCAGACACAACTGAGCGACTGAACAAAACCAGGAAGGAGCCCGGCATGGTGCCTGGCACACCATGTCCACAGCCAGCAATAGACTAAGAGTCGAGTGAAAGGGCTGCTGCTAGTAAAGCAGGCTCAGATCTCTCACAAACAGCAACACGCCAGACAGACGGCAAGCCCCCAAGTCAATAAATAAAGAGCTGAACGTCTACAAGTCTGTTCTGGGAACTAGAAGGAGACACACAGAGAGAAAACCGAGGTATTCTCACTCGCCAGGTTCAAACAGGAAAGGCCCTAAAACGGTAGGCGGGGCCCCGCAGGTGAGTGAATAAAGCCAGAAAAGCCTGCGCCACCTCAGTGAACATCCTCAACCCCAGGCGTCCTCACTGCCTGACTCGGGGTCCCAGTAATTCCTACGTCCCCTTGATGCACAGACCTGACCGGGGTAACACTCAGCATTTGACCTGAGACCTCCCAACTGAACAGTCAGCAAACTACCCCGCAGTTACACAGAGGGTCCCAGAGTCACTGATGCAGCGTGGGTTCTGACTGCCAACAGTATTCTCTTTTCTTTTTATGGCCACAACACGTGGCAGGCAGGATCCTGGTTCCCCGAGCAGGGACTGAATCCTCGCCCCTAGGGTGGAAGCACGGATTCTTAACCAGTGGACTACCAGGGCAGTCCCCATTAACAGCATTCTATTAGTATCATACGGGTGTGTGCTCAGGCATATCTGACTCTTTGCAACCCTCTCTGGACTGTCAGTATCATAAGCAGGTAAGAATGAAAGCTCTAAGTACAAGAATTTTCCGAAAGTACCCTAGTATTAAATCTAGATTTGACCTGAATGCATTCAAGTCTCTAATAAAAGATATCATAAGAGTTCTTTAGAATGAGAGATGAAAAAATACCCTGAAAGGTACACTTGAAGAAAATCAAATGAATAGCCGTATTCCCCCCAACCCATGTGTGTGTATGCACACGCACGTGCTTAATTATGTCCAAGTCTTCACAACCCCATGAAGGCTCCTCTGTCCGTGGGATTTTCCAGGCAAGAATACTGGAAATACTGGTGGGTTGCCGTTTCCTCCTCCTCCAGGGGATCTTCCCAACCTAGGGGCTGAATCCATGCCTCTGGCATGTTCTGCACTGGCAGGCGAATTCTTTACCCCTGAGCCACCTGGGAAGTCCTGTATTCCCCCATATAGTGCAACAAATCATTTCTTTAACTTCATATACACCCTTCTGACCAAGGATAATAGATTTTATGTTTTTTAAAATCCTGGTGAGTCAGTGGTTTCTGTCTGAGATAAAGGAAAACTCCAGTCTTCAGCATCACATGGCAAATGGCTGGCTCTGGACAAGGGAATCCCCCAACACATGTGAGAAGGAAGAACAGGTTTGGTCTAGTTCCCAATACCACTGACCTCACTGATAGTGAACAGTGTGTCTTTACAGTGATAAGAAACTTTTCATGCTTAAAGGAATGACCTAAACTAACAGTGATGACTAACACGGAGGGCGGGAAAGGTAATGGTTTCAAGGGAAGGGGCTGGGTCATCAGAACCAGCAGGTGATGAGTTATGCTGACAACAAGGCGGGAGACCCGGGCAGACCAACGGCCCTCTCTTCTCCTTCTGCGGAAGGCTCCAGGTGCAGCTCTTCGGAAAGCGTCTCAGAGGCCAGACTCAGACACCTGCAGAAGGCGCTCCTCCCAACAGCCAAAACCTGGGAACAACCGCGACGTCCATCAGCTGGCAAACCGGTGGACGGAACACAGCCTGTCCACACCCTGGATGCCATCCAGCCAGACAAAGGGACAAATCACCACGCTCAGCAGCGGGGACAAACCTTGAAGCATCGTGCAAAGCGGAAGGAAGCACACACCAGCAACCACATGGGCATGGCCGTATTTATACATGATGCTCAAAAAGGGCAAATTATAGACAGAAGATAGGTGGGCGGATGTCTGGGGCCCTGGGATGGAACAGGGCGGTTCACTGTGAAAGGGGAGGGGGGACCTTGCTAGGGCAAGGGACGTGCTGAACACTGACTTGTGGTAACAGTCATGCACTCAGCACGTTACCAAAGATGCCTGAAACGCAGGCGCGAGGCGGGTGAACCCCAGAATACATAAAAATACCTCAATAAAGCTGGTTAAAGGAACAAACCTGTTGAACAAACTTCTCTGTCTCCAGGAGGCTGGTGTGGAGCAACGGCGATAACTTACGAGGTTGCGATGACATATACACATTACTACACGTAAAACAGATAGCCAATAGATAGCACAAGAAACGATACTCAATACTTTATAATAACCAATCAGGGGAAAGAATCTGAAAAAAGAATACACACACTAATACATAGAGACCCAAATAAACAAATAAGAAAAATGAAATCTGGAGGAAAAGGGAAGGAAAATAATACAGGAGCTCAAGAAAACCAACCAACCAAAAATATCTACACTCAACATCCTCAGAGAGATAAGAAATAAATTCAAAAAGACTAGATGTAGTTTACAAAAAAAAAAAAAAAACCTGTGAAAAAGGGCTTCTCATAAATTAAAAATATGACAAGGCTTAAAATTCAATAGAAACATTGAAATAGAAAGTCAAAGGCATTTCATAATAGTAGGACAAAAAAGACTGAAAACTACATAACAATAGAGAAAAAGATAAGAAAATAAATCAAAGAGGTGACTAATAGGACTTTCAGAAAGAGAAGGCTGGGAATTTGGAGGGGGAAAAAAAGAAAAATTTCCCAGAAGAAAAGGGCAGCTCCTAATGAAAAGAATTAACCAAGCTCTTGGAACAGTGAATAACAATACACGACAATCACAAAATCTAAGAACATCAGGAATAAAGAAAATATCCTAAAAGCTTCCCCAAAGAAGTTAGAACTGGTCACACTCAAATAGAAGAGCAGTGTCTTCAAAACTCCAAGAGAAAAATGGATTTCCAGCCAACAGTATTTTCCACCAGCTAATATATAAATCCCATGCAAAGGTAGAATGCAAACATTTTCAGCTATCCAAAGACAAAACTTTTGCACCTGGAGGATGTGGTTCAGGAAAGTTAAGGCAGTAATCCAAAAACAAAAAAAGAAATAGATGGTATCCAGGAAATAGATGGTCCAGGACCAGAGCTATGACACACCAAAGTGAGGGCACGTATACCTGGCCAGCTGCCCTCCAGGGAGAAAAAAGGGAGTCTATAGGCTCCTTGGAAGGAAAGCTATGACAAATCTAGATGGCGTATTAAAGAGCAGAGACATCACTTTGCCAACAAAGGTCCATGTCGTCAAAGCTATGGTTTTCCCATTACTCATGTGCAGATGTGAGAGCTGGACCATAAAGAAGGCCGAGCACTGAACTGTGGATGCTTTCGAATTGTGGTGCTAGAGAAGACTCTTGAGAGTCCCTTGGACAGCAAGGAGACTAAACCAGTCAATCCTAAAGGAAATCAACCCTGAGTATTCATTGGAAGGACAAAGCTGAAACTCCAATACCTTGGCCACCTGATGTGAAGAGCTGACTCACTGGAAAAGACCCTGATGTTGGGAAAGCGTGAGGGCCAAAGGAGAAGGGGGCGTCAGAGGACGAAATGGTTGGATGGCATCACCAACTCAACAGAGTTGAATCTGGGCAAACTCCAAGAGATAGTGAAAAACAGGGAAGCCTGGCATACTGCAGTCCATGGGGTCGCAAAGAGCTGGATACAACAACTGAACAACAAAAAATAAGTTACCCGAAACAATAAGTCATTTGTCATACTTAAGTGTTTAAAAAAAAAATGTTGATAAAAGCTTAACTCTGCTAGGCATCTGATGTACCTTTTCCAGTGTTTAAAACAGAAAACGGAATCCTATTAGACTACTTGGCTCAGAGATAAGCGGTATAATGCAATTATAATTTTAACCCCAAATTATGATATACTCATTTAAGGGAGGCGGGCAGGTATAACAGCTAATTCTTCACAAAAGATCACAACAGTGATTCAAAAACCATAACTACCATCTCTAGAAGTCAGTAAGTGTACAAAACTAATAAACCAAGAAAAAGCCATGCAAGCATATAATTTTAAAATACAGCAGTCAATTTCAGATGGATCAACTAAAAGCATCTTGGAATAGGACAACTCTAAGTTTCGAAACTTATCTTTGTAGGACCTTAAATAGTAGTACCTTATGTACCACAGGGAACTATATTAAATATGCTATAATAAACCATAATGGAAAAGAATGTGCATATAATATGAAAAAGGATGTGTATTATATATATTTAAAACTGAATCACTCTGCTATACAGCAGAAATTAACACAACATTGTAGAATCAACTATACTCCAATAAACTAAATTCTTTAAAAAAGACTCAGGATGGTATTTTCTGTATCTGATTTTCTGTCTCTTTCCTTGTCTAGTTGGTACTGTATTTTACGGCCCAAGCCCCTTGGAGGCTGGAAAGCTGGGGTTAGGTGCATGGGTTGTGTCTGGGTACAAGGCCTGGGGAGACAGAGCCCTCTCAGGATGTTGCACGTCTGGCACACGCTGTCCACCCTGTCTTCCCTGTGCTCCTGGAAGGTAAACACACTGCCTGCACCGTTGCACGGACACTGACCATCAGGCAGGGCCCAGCTCGGGCTGCAGGGCAGTGAGTGCTGAGAGGCAGGACACCAGCCCCGTGTGGTTAACTGGTCTCCCGAAATTAGCTCTAAGTTCCTCATGATGCTACACAGATGTCAGTTTCTAAGATCCCAGTTTTTAAAACTTGAGAAGTTCTAAAACTTACCATTTGGTCCTTCCTTTTGAAATTCTTACAGAAAACAGTGCCACGCAACTCGGCGCTTGCCAACACATAGCGCACTTTGCTTGTGAACGATGCCAGCTGACGCTTATTACTGAGCCAGCCTCCTAACAGAGTATCATAAAAACCTGAGGCCGTTTGTTCAGCTGCCACGCTGGTCACCGGTGATATTAACACTGCCCTGGTCTCCATTCTCTTCCTCACCATCCCTCCCTAAGTCCGAAAAATGTTACTGTTCAGTTGTGACCGACAAATGTATCCTGATGAATCAATTCTTGTGTTATCATGTTATGAGCCCAAAATATTAATAACTGTAAACAGAATCTTCTAAAAGTACTTGGGAATCTCTACCCCCTGATAATCATGTTCCAATGAAAATCAGGTCCCAAATTAAACGTTCAACACAGCTTTTTAGTATGTTAACACTGATAATTCAGAGCGGTATTAAAACCAACCTGAATTCACAAAAAAAATCTATTTATACTAAATATTTACAGCAGTTACTCACAAGTACTTTTAAGATGACCTGCGACCCACTAGCTAAATATCTAGCTACTTGTGGGAGAAATCAAGTTTTTAAAACCCTGATTTTCAAACAGTAAGGTGACGACCTAAAATTGTTTCGACCCTTACAATCATCACAAAAAGTTCTAAACAGGCAGAGTTCGATTTTGAGAACCCAGTGCGGATTAAGTTCCTGACTCCGCTACCATCAATTCTTGGTCTGCACTCTTGTGCATTCTCCTTTATAAGACAAAGAGTGAAGCTTCCAGCGCTGCACTCTGGGCGAGAGTCCTGTTTGGCACCCGGGCCACCTGAGTCTGCAAGCCGTGCACTTGCGAGATAACCTGTATGCACCGCTGTCTGCCAATGTAAGTCATCAGAACAGAGACAGCTGAAAGCACTGTTACCAACGATGAGAAGCACAGGCACCCTAAAGTCAGCGCGGCTGCGAGACAGAAAACGCCCGACAGCTCTGAGGGCAGGCAGCCCTTCGGCTTGCAAACTTGCATTTTCTGCCCTTTTCTTAACCAATTCTGGATTTATATCTTGCCTCAAGCCGCTATTCATAACAAGATGAAAGTATATATTTACTAAGAAAGAGAAGAAACAAAATAAAAGACCATATATGAAATGCATGTGTCAAAGCACCCACCTTTTAGGTTAAAATGCATTTTATAGTATTTTTTTGTTCCCTGGGGATGAAACGCCTTAGATTATTCCTTGGTTTAGCACACCTGCTCATGGATTCCTTACTTCCAAAGTAGGATCTATTTTTCCAAAAATCATCTTTGCTTTTCCAGGGTCAGTCCACAAAAATCTATGAATACACACTCTGTACCAAAAGGGCCCCCGGATAATATTTTTGGATGATGTCAATACACAGAAACAGACATATATCTGAGATCCATTAAGGGGGGGGGAGACAAAATACAAGTCTGCAAGCTACAGAAATAAACACTGTATTACAAAGTTTCAAACAATAAGGAGTTAAAAAAAAAACTATCATCAGCAGGGTGTTATCTGATGGTTGGCTTTTGACATTCCTGATTTAGTTTCATTTCAAAACAGTTTTTGGAAGTTTGGGTTGATAATTATTTTTTAAGAGAGCCACTCGACTGTGTCCTCTCTGCCTCCCTTCAACTCAGGCCCGGAATCCTTCCAGCAGGAAGGAACTCTATGTCTCTGAACAAGTCTGTACATGCCACTCAGAGGCCGATCAACCCTCCTCTTAAGGAAAACATGCAGTTCTACAAAGTTCATTGTGCCCCAGTGAATGTCTTCACCTCAATTAAGAGCAAGAGTCTCTACCCTGACAAGGTAACATTTGCAGAAGCCTCCCCCCTCACAAAAGTTTAAGTGCCTGCTCCAAAATGTTACACTGATGATTTTTTAAAGCTACACAATTTACGTGGCACTTTTATTGCTAAGCAATGGAAAGCAACTTCAGCACTTTCAAAAATCCCAAGGCTCCTTGTCATCCAGCAAGCAAACAGAGAACCCATGTAAAGGACCACACCAAAATTGCAAACACGGAGTGAATTGATCAAGGAAGGAAGCCCAAGTACTCGGTCCAACACTCCTCTCTCTGCTGCCCTGCCCAGGCCTGGCCTTCCCCTCCTCTCCCCTGGACTCTGTCCCAGGCCAACCATCTCACCTTCTCCTTCTCCAAACCTCATCTGAGCCAGCCTCCTACTCTCAGAGACCCCCAAACTTCCAATGGATCCTTGATGCCAAGGAATGAGGGGCGTCCTCAACACCAACAGGAATAAACCCTCTTCCAGATGCCCACCACTCCCTAGCCCTCCTGCCACTCCCAGAGGGTCACCTTTGGCCACACATACCCCGCTTTCAATAAAAGAGGGGGACGGCATTTGCGCAGCGCCTAACAGGTGGCCAACTCTCAGGTTAACACTACTCCCCATCTTCAGGCCCAGAGGAGGCCTCCAGCCCAGAAGGACAGGGTCAAAGTCAAGATGCTCATCCGTCCCTCCAGTGAGGAAGCCCTAACTCCAGGCAAGGGGGCTGCTGGATTTTCAGCTCCCTAACCACCCCCTCACCCCACCCCCACAGCCCAGGCCTCTCCCGTGCAGGATTTTCCTGTCTTTAGCCAAGACATTTTGGACCACTGGCCACTGAATGCACACAAAAAGCAAAATAAGAGTAGCTACCCCAAGACAAGAAACACAGCCGGCCAAATTTAAAAGTAACAAACTCCAATGACACAAAAATGAACTTCGATCTATCAATCCTGGTTTGGATTCTTTCCATTATCACTGCCCCCTTTCGATGACGATAATTAAAATTCACTGCATCTACTACATTCACTACTCCACACGCACAGAACATTTTACAGACACTTCTTTTATAAATGTATGGTACTCCGAACGAAACCCTGCAAACAGAAATTCACAATGTTTTTCCCTTTTTAATTTATGAGTATCCTTCCCTATGATCACCCAAAAACCTAAAGCAAAAACTAAGTTTCTCTAAACAGGATACAGCCTATGTCTCACATCCTTTATTAAAAATAAAGTTATGTACTGTTAAACTATACCATTTTAGTCAGGAATAGAGAAAATTCTAAACGCCCCAAGAAAGCCATTTTCACAGAACATCTCAAAACTCAGCAAACTCCCTCTCTCAACCCATTCACTTCATGTAAACACAATCTTCTAAAAACAAGCAACACTAATCACTAAAAAAGTTCACAGAAAAAAATTAAAAACAGAAAATATAACAATGAAATAAACTAGGATTATAGGCTGCTCAGCTTACAGGTGTTTCACCTACAGTTGTTCTTTTAATTTCCAAACTCTGATACTAGTCACACCGATGGATGTTCAGGAAGAGTAAACAAATGCTAGAGTGTCAATAATCTAATCACAAAACCACTATATGCAAATCATGAAACAGAAACCCTAAAGACACTTCTAGGCATGATGAAAATGGTCCTAGAACTAACAACAAAGGGAGGAAAAAAACGGAGATGTTAGCGGTTTCTGCTCTCTCCACCTAAGACTCAACTTCCCAGGGTCAGTTCAAAAATATGAAAGACTTTATCATGAGAGTAGGAAAACATATAGGAGATGATCAGGAAAATTTAGCGCTGAACATCTGAAACAAACATGGTTACCAAAGCAGGGACGGGGGATAAATTAGGGAGTTTGGGGTTAACATATACACACTACTATACATAAAACAGACAGCTAATGAGGACCTACTACACAGCACAGGTAACGCAATATTCTGTAATAATCTACGAGGGAAAGGAATCTGGAAAAGAATATTTACATACATACATATATATGTAACTATATATACATATACATACATATAACGGAATCATCTTTCTGTACACCTGAAACTAGCCCAACATTGCGAATCAACTAGACTTCAATTTAAAAAAAAAACTGAACACTTGCTAGGAAGGAATTCATTTTTTTTGGTGTGAGAACAGCATGGAGACTACCCAAAAGAAAAAAAAAAAAAAAAGGACACCAACTTAAGTATTTATGGGGAAATGGCATCTAGGTCATATGTGAAGATAATGGAGGTGGGAGGAAGGACAGCAGAGAAAACCAGATCAAGTCACATGCTGGTCACTGTGAGGCCGGTGCTCGCCTCTTCCTCTCCAGTGTCTGTTTCAAATTCTCCGTAATAATAAACCAACTGCAGGCGAGCTAAAGCTCCTGTCGTGCTCCTGCTTCAGAATGCAGGCCATTGTTGCACAGATTTCCAATAGTTTCCTCGGCTTTGCACAATTTGAGAATTTCTTCTCAATTGTACTTTGTAAGGAGAGAGCCAGGGAGCCTGTTACTGCCCAGTCCCAACAGCTTCCCAAACCTGGTGCTTAGCAAATCGATCGCAAAAGCTTTGGGGGAGAGAGTGCGGAACCAGAGGGGAGGAGCAGGGGAAACCTTGGGTTTGAACCTGCCCCAGCTGCTAGGTTAAGAGCCCCTAGCTCCTAAACCCATGAAGACACATCCACGGTTCACTCTCTTTTTCTCTTACAGTTTAAAAACAAAAACAGCTTCTGGTCTACTTCCACCAGCCTTCACATTCGTGCTGACCCTTGAAGACCCAAACAATCCAACTTCTGTGTAACCAGATCAAAAACAAGCCCTGGCTAACTCACTTGGACGAAGACGGTCACCACTCGGACCTGGCCAGAAAAACTCGGTTAGGAAAAACCAACCAGTGCTTAAACAAACACTGAGGCTGGGGAGAACAGTCTTGGAGCCAGTTAGCAGACCACTCAGGGAGTTGCAACATGACCGTTTCCAAAATTTTCCAAAAGCTTCCAAATTCAGTTGAGCCCGGCAGGCCGAGCTTAACAGGGCTCTCTTTCAAATTCAAAAACCTGGCCCTGGCCCCAACTGTTAGCCAACAGAACACATGCTGATTCACTTGAGATCACCTAAAAAGACGGACTCCGTCCAGTTCAGACCACAGGCCAGAACGCGGCCGGGATCAGGGGAAAGTTGGGGCTGTGGATAGATAAACCCTATTCACAGAGCAGAAAAAGGGACAATGGGATCCACACGTAATTTGGCCGAAGAAAACGTCTACAGTCAGCTTCCAACACCCCCCTCCTCCACTTTTCACCAGACAATGACAATTCTTCACAGCGAGCCACAAAGCCCTGCTTCATAAGATTTTTTTTTCCCTATCCCAATCCAACTAGAAAACAGGGAACAGCTATGGAACACCCCCGGTGCAGTGCAGATAACTTGGAGAGAGCCTTCAGTAACAAGAAACAAATCAGAACACGGAGCATTTCACATTCTGTTTCAAACATTCAAGGGCCCTGCCTGCATTAGCCACAGCTCTGGGTAATCTCCACAACGTGCACTGAACAAAACCAGCAACACGCTTAGTCTCATCAGGTGTCTGTTACTCAGGGCCAACTCAGAGTCTCCGAATTTGTTAGTTTCAAGGGACTGGGGGTTGGTCGGGGAGGGGGGGGGGGGGGGGGGGGGGGGAGAGGGAGGCTCACGTTAAAAAAAAGAGAGAGAGAGAAAGACCTGGGGTAGGTGTGAAATCTGGGCACCCTCGCACTCCTGAGCTCTGTCTCATTTCTGTTTCAATTACACACCTGTCAAACAGGTTATTCCTGGAATTCAGACTGTATAATCCTCACCCTGTAATTCTTCCTGCTCCTGCTACCCAAACACACAGCCCTCCCCTGTTCCCCAAAATATGCGCCCATCGGTAGAACGTATGCTGGTGATAAAGCAGAACCAGGTATCAGCAAACTCCGCTCCCTGGGCTCCCGGCGAGCATTCAAACGAGGCAACCCGAAGACAATTCTCAAGGCCAAGGCAGTGCTTTGGGATAATCACAGGCGAGGCCTGCCTATTCTGAATTTTAATGAACACACTAACTCCGAAGGCCAGATCTGGGAATCCGGGGGGGGGGGGGGGGGGACATGTAGGCTGTCTGATGGGAAAAAAAAAAAAACGCTTTCCCATTTTATGGAAGTGCATGCCTGAGAGTGGAGCGTTATTTCCTTATCTGAGAGCCAGGAAATGAGGTCTTTTCAGGCCAGTGTGAATATAAACTCTGCTAAAAAACAGCGGGACGAAGAGGCAAGCCCCCTCTCCCAACTTCAGCCGCGCGGCGTGGCCTCCGGGCGGCGGCGTGTCCATCCCCCGGCGCCCCCGGACCAGAAGTTTCAACCCGTCCCCGGGAAACAAAGGAGGCGCCCGCACCGACCTTATAGACTTGTCCGTAGGTGCCATTTCCCACCACTTCCACCAGCTCGAAAATCCCCGCCGGATCCTGGAGGAGAAGGAGGGGAGGGGTGAGCGTCGGAAAGCAGCACAACAATGAATACAGAAGCAGGACAGCCGGAGAGAAAGGGCGGCGACCCCAGCGGTGGGCTTCGTGCGGTGGGGTCGCGGGAGCCCAAGGGCCGCGATCCGGGGGCCGGGGGTCCCGGGCGGCAGCGGCGCCGGCGAAGGGTCGCGCCCCGGGAGCCCCCGCACCCGTCGACGCGGGCAGACAAAGGGGCCGCCGTACCCGCGGTTCTTCCCGCGGCGGCGCCCGAGCGCCCGGGCGGCCAGGGCGCGGCCCCGGGTCCCCGCGCGCCCCGCGCCCCGCGCCCGGGTATTCCCGGGCCGCCACTCACCCGCAGGGAGGACAGGTCGATGTCCACCAGACTTTTGGCAGGGGAGTCGTTCGCCATCTTCCCTTTCTGCCTCCGCGGATCGGCCACAATCAGTAGGTCTCCG